>NC_071260.1:25653649-25731149 GCF_023375685.1 Ictalurus furcatus | reverse complement strand
CATGAAAAGATATAATCAAATATTTACAAAATGTGAGGGGTGTACTCACTTTTGTGAAATACTGATATAGATAGACATATATACACACACACACACACACACACACACACACACACACACACACACACACACACACACATTGTATCTATACATATAGACAGAATGAATGACAGAAACCGTACCAACATGGCCCAGAACTTTAAGCTGCTTAATAAACAGAAGTGTTTTTGTCACACTGAAGCATCAAAATGCCACAGAAACCCAAATCCTCGTCACATCCTGAGAGACAGCAAGCAGAACACGGGTCAAGAATTCATGAATCTAAACACTGCATCAGTGCTGAGAGCACAGACGAGATGTGGGGGGGAAATACAGCAGTGGTGATTCATTCACAACTACAGTACAAGTGTACATCAGTGTCTCATCTACGATAGCACACGTGAGAGCAGAGCTTACACGATCAGATTTACTCTAATAAGATGAACACAGAGTCATGAGAAATCAAGCTGAATTTATTCTCTGCAATAATATTTTATTTCTGATCCACTTGTCCTGATTTTTTCAGCTTCAGCTAAAAAAATTTATATCACAGCACTGCTGAATTCTCAAATCTGACTGTCCAGATGGAGTTAATTTTCTATAAACAGAAGCTATGACTGTAGTAGGGGGGCTTCAGGGGTTTCCTACGATTTCCTCCCCCAGGCCAAAGACATGCACTGTAGGCTGACTGGCTTCTCTAAAATTGTCCGTAGTGTGTGAATATGTCCGTGATTATGCCCTATGATGGGTTATAGCACCCCATCCAGGACGTCCCCTGCCTTGTGCCTCAAGTCCCCTGGGATAGGCTCCAGGCTCCCTGCGACCCTGTATAGGATAAGTGGTACAGAAAATGGATGGATGGATGACCGTAGTGCCAGCTACAAGGAAAATCCCAGGTTTTTATTAACGCACTTGTTCTAATTTGATCCAATGTGATAATGAACTCGTTCACAGGGACGTGTACGGCGGATGCTACACAAACATTCTTTTTAAAAACTTGCAACCGCTGATATGTAAGTAAATGTTTATTTAACATTTTTTGAAGTAGTCTCCATTGATGATGATCCATATAATCTAAGCCTAACAAATATCAGATTTTTAAAAAATGCTGCTATTTAAAAAAACGAACATTGTATAATAATTGCTAGGAGACTCCGTTGGAGCATTTTACCTTCCGGAAAAGGGACGTCACACTTGGCATGTGATTTGAATAACAGGCCAAGTTGCATTTGTTTGTCTTTCTGTCTTTAAGATATAATGAAATGAATGTGTGTAATGAGTGTGTATAGCTGCTATAATGCAAGTGATACTTTTCATTGTCGTGCATCTATAATAGGAATACCATTAATAAATAAAAATGTGGAGTCACTGGAAAATGGCAGTGGCATAAGAAGAATAAAACGCACCAGTACACCGTTGAAAGATTTAAATGGAGATGAGTTGCCAAAAAAGTATATATATATATATATTGCTCAGAAAAACATTTGTAGAGTAGTATATTTCATATTCAGTTAATGTTAATATATAAAAAAAGTTGATATTATATATTACCAGTTTGATGTTCAGTGATGAAGTAGAAATGCTTGTGTGTGTGGTGAGTGAATGTGAGACTAACAGGAGGTGTTTTAGAATTCAGTCAATATTAATATGAATTAATAACATTCAATAAGTTAAGAAATCTTACTTTAATCTTCAGAATTGAGTTCATGTGTTAATGCTGATTAGAGTAATGTGTTTTATGTTTATGAGACCAGTTACTGTGAAACAACGTTGAAATGGAGAGTTTTTATTTGTATTTCTTTGAATTAATTACTATTAACTTAAAAGAAGGCATAAAAGGCAGAACTATCGTTATCGGCCGATATCACTCTGAATAATCGGTTATCAGTATCGGCTGAGAAATTTTGTATCGGTGCATCTCTAATATTTATACATCACTGGCTGCGAGCAAAGCACCTGCGGCTCTCTCAGACACGTCTCGAGTTACTCCCAGAGGTTTCACTCATGACTGAGACGCAGCTCTTCTAGACTCGCCTGGTTACCGTATAAGTCATTGTTAAAGGACATGACAAACTTACCACTATGCTCTATGCTCCTGCACAGGAAAAGAACACTGCAGCACTGCAGCACACCACAGACCTGCTCTGTGACCTTTTGCTTTAGAAATAGAGAGACGCGCTGTCAGCACTCAGCTCTGTGTTACTATAATGGTGCACGAGAGAAACAAAATCAAAGCGTCTCTATAATCTGCAAAAATCTAGCTCGTTTTTGGAAAACCCTTGACAAGTCCTCACTGTCTTGGATCAATCAAAAGCAAGCAGATGAGAACACTATACACCAAATAATCATTCGTGGGGCTGTTCTTATTAATTAGCCAGCAGAGAATCAATACTAGGTCACTGATCTCCAATACTAGGCTACTGATCTCTCGATTTCTGGTTGTGGTGTCAAATAATAGAACATGAAGGTTCTCTTGGGTAGCTCACAGCTGAGGCGTTATAATTCATTAGGGTTGGTTGTGCTGTGACAGTGAGGGACACGCTGAACAACATACTGGCATTTCAGACATTTGTCACGCAGCAGAGAGCTGGGATGTGAATGGGGACGACTCCTGTGGGTGTGTATTGAGATCTGCGCTCGTAGAGCAAGCCTGCTCGTCAGCGCAGTGTTTTACAGACACTCTGATCTGCAGCACAGATCGATGTCAGTGACGTGGGGAGGCAACTGCGCTGATGGAAATTATCGCCTCGGACTCGGATGGGAAAATATGGATGACCAGCACCACAGGCCCTGCAGCTACACCACCATATCGGATCCTGACTGCGGCTCAGATGAGAGGACGAGGGTCAGGGGACACAGTGCTGGGACAAATATGGGATGTGACCAGGATTTGAAATAATCATTGGGTGCTACCAATGCAACACATACACATAATACCAGTGCTGTGCCGCTAAGTAACATCTGGTCAGCGGTGGTCCTATGCTAGAGATGGAAACATCTACAGCATGCAACAGGGATGCAGAAGAAGAAGCAATCAGACCAAACACAAATAATAATATTAGCATCTGTGGAAGCCCCAGTTCACTGAAGGGGAAAGGACACGGTATATGAAAGACACAGAATTACCTCTGGTTACTCTTGCTTTGCGTCGACCGTATCAAAGTGAACTTTGACCTGTGAATTCACAAGCTTCTGTCTAGTGAGCCAATAGAAAACAAGAGGGCGGGGCTGTGGGCTCTGTTCAGTCGAAACAGGCCAGAATGTGGTGCTTATTAGTTATGATGGTAGCATGTACATGTCTTGCCTACAGACATATGCATGGGCTTTTGTGGTCAAATTCTGATCGTCTTGTCAGGATGTTAACACTTCTGCTACGATCATTCCTTTCCACGCGTGAACAATGCGAACAAATTGTGCAGAGCAACAGACGAGCAACAGACGAGCCACAGGCAGTACGGCAAGCTACACGACGATAAAATAACTGCATAGTGTACATTTATCATTCGTCTTCCTCTACACTCAGCATGTCTTCTCTATTTTTATCTCATAGCTAGATATGGAAATCAAGATTTCTGTTGACATTGCGTCTATTCTCACTATGAAAAAGCCGAGCAAGGACAAAACGAGACAGCATGTAGTTGGCATGAAATACCAAATTAAATAATGACATAACAGACATCACCTTAGAAACAAAAAGAGTGTGAAGAACAAAATGATGAGGAATGATGAGGCCAAATGAAGACCATACGGTTCAAACCCATATACCACCTAGCTAACAAGCTAATGTTTTGTTAAAACCTCTTAAAGTCTCAAAAAAAAGGGCAGTGAGCATTATATCTCTCTTTATTCCAGACTGAACGAGCACCGTGCACTAAATCTGACAGAATTAGATATTTAGGCGGGAGACTGGAAGATTCTGTGCTCCATTGGTCACCTCTTCCCAACCTGGACCGCAGTCCGGGCTAAGAACCAGACCTGCTCCTTGACTTGATTATCCCCACCGTGCTTTGTGTTACTTCAACCAATTTCTCCCGGATTTTCGATCGCAGAAACGAATGCAAAATCAAGAAAACTCGATATTCAGGAGCTTGCAACTTTTCAAAAATGACCACAGATTTTCTGCAGATTTGGTCAAGACGTGTCATATGAAGTCATCACGATGCACATTAAGCCGTAGCCCTCTTCGATTCACGTGCGTCGAACATGAGTACATCTGTTCTCATTTACCAACAAACATCACTGCGAAAGACCGTGGAAAACAATTTCGTGGGATCGCAATTTCGCCAATTCGAGTAGTTTTCCGAGAAGAAAAAAAAAAAAAGCACCAAAATCTCTGCAACCTGCATCGCAAAATCAAGCATTCACAAAAAGTAATGGCCCGTTATTAATTCATTTCTCTTCAAGAATACTCATTAACTACTATACATTCATCAGCTGTGAATCTAATATGAAAAGTATATAGTTCTGAGAGTGAGGAATGTAATTCTGAACTTGCCGACAGGTCCTAGCAGTGCAATAAGTGATTAGAAGTAATAGGGAAAAGGATTATTTGTAGTTGGTACACCAAAGTTATAACTGGAGAGTATACTGAACACATTTATTCATTTAGCAGACGCTTTTATCCAAAGCGACTTACAAATGAGACTTACAAATTTGAATACAAGCAAAGTGATGTATCAAGCAGAGAACAATACAAGTAGTGCTACCATACAAGATCTTTTAAATCGAGTTCTAGAAAAGCAAAGTGCACAGAATAGAGGTGTAAGAGCCAGAGTAAGGGTTTTTTTTAAGGATAACGTGTGGTTGGTGTTTTAGGGGTTAGTTATGTGTTCACGGAAGAGGTGGGTCTTTAGCTGTTTTTTGAAGATAGTGACAGATTGAGGTTGAAGACAGTGGTACAGATTGAGGTTGGAAGTTCATTCCACCACTGAGGGATAGTTAATGTGAAGGTTCCTGAAAGTGACCTTGAGCCACACTGAGTAGGCACTACTAAGCGTCGTTCGTTAATTGATCGCAGATTGAAAATTAATGTTTCAGTTTAGTGAAAGTGAAGAATTGCTACTAAATACAGAAAAACATGTAGACAGTTTTAGAAAAAGGATAAATCTTGGAAGAAACGGATGCGCAAAAAAAAACAAAAAAAAAACAAAACAAACACTTAAAAGTTAAACCTTAACGATTACGTACCTCTTTAGAAACATTTTATCTAATAGAATAGATATTACAACGTCATTTTAACTTACTACATTTTAATTCCCCACAAATGTTTTAGTGACCTCGTTAACACTTCTGTCTCCTGGGAGACTTTTTTTTTTTTTTTACAGGCGCTGTGTTCGTCACCCTCGCTGCTGGGTAAAGCGTTTTACAGGATGCACATCAATGGAAACACAGAACTGTTTACTTTAGAAAGTGGTGGGAAGCAGCGTGTTTCCATGAAGCTTATTCCATATCTAGTGCAAACTTGAGAAGTTATTTCCACCACACAATCTGTAGCGGAACCTACCTTGGAAAAACGCAGCCTTTTCTATCAGAGCCGGAAGACGAGGGTCTGAAGTACACGGCGACAACAGATTCCCTGCCAAAAAAAAAACAAACAAACAGACACAGAGGATGACCTTTATAAAAGTGCTCCAGTGTCATAAATACTTGTAAATTTTCCCTTACTGTCAGATGCATTAAAAAAAAAAGAAAAGTCTGAATGATGGGACTGCTCGTCCCCTCTGAGTGAAGTCAGACAATACCAGTTTAAAAGACTGACAGCAATCAATACTGAAGCCTTTATTAACATTTAAATTCTACTTCCTTAATATTAATCTTACAGTTAAACATGCAACAAAACTGCTACACAAATATAGCATTATTTACTTCATTTTAAAGTGCATTAAATACATTCATCAAACTATACTGAGGGTTTAATACTTATATTAGACCACGCTTTGAAATTATAGTTAAAATTACTATTAAAAATACTATTACTCAACTAGTGTATCTTTGTGTCGTTCTATAAGAACTGAAATCATACAATCGCCAGCCACTTTATTAGAAACACCCGGACTTCTGCTCATTCATACAAGTATCCCTTCTTATCCGGTATTATCAGTCAAACATGTGGCAGCAACGCAATGCAAAAATCATGTAGATACAGGTGAAGAGCTTCAGTTAATGTTCACATCAAACATCTGAACGGGGAAAATGTCATCTCGGTAACTATAATGTCTAGAAGGGCTGGTTTGAGTATTTCACAAACTGCTGATCTCCAGGGATTTTCACACACTAAACTCTACAGTTTACACCGAATGGTGTGAGAAAACAAAATATCCAGTGAGTGGCAGTTCCGTGGGTGGAAACGTCTTTGACGAGATCGATTCTCTCTTTTTTTTTCCCCCCCTCTTGCTGATGAGAGACTAAAACCCTATGTGGTCTTCTGCTCTTGCAGCCCATAACGCCTCAGGTTTCGGCATGTTGTACATTTGTAAAGGGCGGTTATTTGAGTTTCCATAGCTGTCCTGTCAGCTCAAGCCAGTCTCTGCATTCTCCTCTGACCTCTCTCATCCACAAGGCATTTCCACCCACAGACCTGCTACTCACTTGATGTTTTTTGTTTTTCGCACCATTCTGTTTAGACTCTAAAGACTCTTTAGTACTCTTAACCGGTATCTGCATGATTTCTTTTGCATTACACTCCTGCCACATGTTTGGTAGCCTGATGTGGATGGATAATCACATGGTACATGTGTTCCTATTAAAGTGTCTGGTGCGTTCATATATAAGTAGATGTAGTAAAATGTTCAACATAGTATACAAAGTTTCCAGAGAAATGCTACATAGTTGTCTGCAAAAAAAACAAAAAAAAACAAACACACCATACATAAAAAAAAACATGATCATGTGACCAGACACTTCAACAGCAAACACCGCATCAATGATCTTCATTTGCACTGTTATGGGAGCAATAAAGTGAGGATGCTTAAAAAAAAATTAGCTCGTCTTGCTCTCTGAACTTTAGAGCCCTTTTGAATGAATGTCATGATTTGTATTACAATATCAACCATTTGAACATTATCTGGTTTCACCTCCTATCGCCTCAGAAGCACAGCTGATGAAGGACTTTTGTCTGAAATGTCCTGCTTCTCTGCAGACTTTCGGGGACTTTTACTACAACACTGGAAAATAAATTAATCGCTCTGCAAATACACTTTAAATGACACTTTAAGGAATGTGGTGGTGCTTTCTGTAAGAAGAATGCTACACCTTTTTAATCAGAGAGGAACAAAGTCCATGCAGAGAAAAAATTTTAGGTTTTATTTATGATGGTTTAAATGACAATTGGGTGGTCCTCAACTTCTATAAACAAACAAATAGCCTCAGGTGACAACATCAACAACAACAGATTTCAATTAGAGATGCGCCGATACTAAATTTCTCAGCCGATACCGATAACCGATTATTCAGAGTGATATTGGCCGATAACGATACGAGGGGGGGAACTCCCGTTTCACTGCTGCTACTTCCGGTGTAAAAACTTTGCAGTGCAGAGATTACAGCTTTTATAAACTGCAGTTTTGTCATCATTCCATACAAGACAGCTTTACAAAATCGATGTGTTTTCCCGCCCTCTTTTGATTGACGGGACATAATCAGCCCCGATCATCGGATGTCTTTAAACTATCGGCCGATACATCGGTGCATCTCTAATTTCAATGTCATTTTTTCCTCCCCAAGAAGTAAACCATCATTCTGAAACTAGGTGGGGAAAAAACAAGTGTACCCTTCCTACTTCTACAATCATTAAGACAGTAATTAGCAACCAGGTGTTACTAATTAAGTGCAACAGATTAGCTAGTCATCAAGAAATGTGACTACTTCTATAAAGAACTTTTGGCAGTTTGGTGTTCCGGAGCGCCCGGATGCGTCTTCTACATCAAGAAGAAAGGACATCAGCAATGACCTCAGAGAAGCAGCTGTTGTAGGTCATCAATCATGGGAAGGGTTATAAGGCCATCTGGAATTAGGCTGGAAGTTCAAGAGAGCATAATTGTTCCTGCTTCCCCTGGATGGGAAGGATGACATTATTTCTCTTTCCAATATTCCTCAGAATGACACTACCCGATTTTAGGCATTTGTGAGCACGTGAGTCCCGCCACGATTTTGCATTTTTTTGGCAAAATCAAGGAAACTCCGTAATATTCCCAAGAGCTTGCAACTTTTTTAAATTATGGCAGATTTTCTGCAGATTTGGGCCAAGGCACATAATGTGACATCACCGCAACGTGTCATGTGACCCCCTTTAATTCACGTACGTCGAACATGAGTCTCATTTACCAACAAACATCACTCTAAAAGACAGCTTGAAACAATTCTGAGCAACTGCATAACGGCAGATGTGAATTAACTATTCCATTCTTTAAGTACAATTTGTGTGGTTAGAACACTCCCATCTGAAAATAAAATCCAAATGTCAGTGTGGTTTCAGCTGTGTTGTTAATTGAGTAATTCCTTTTTTTCTTTCTTTTCTTTTTTTTTTTACACAGAGGAACTGAAGACACCAAATACTCATTTGCAGTGGCACTGTATGAGCAACACCTCCATAAAATGTCAAACAAAATTAACAAAAGAATTTCCAACCTCAAAACAAGTAGTACTGAGTAAAGTGAATACACACGCAGCCGTATACTCTACATTTAGATTGGAGCCTATGTGATCCCGCTGCAAGCAGAACTCATGCTCGCTGTTACTACATCAGCCATATTAATCAACCAAAGCTGTAATTATGCCACCTCTAACATGTAATCTGATTGCTGGATGCTGGATGAAATTAGCCCGCCAGCGTGTGCATTTAGAAAAGGTGGGGCAAGAATCCAGTCTAAAATAAACACGATTCTCGTGAGTAATAGTCGTGAGCTGTGACAGCGTCGCATGATTCTGCAAGGTCAGCAAAAAGCGCTTGTCTGGCAGCAATATGCGTGAGCGAGCGCTTGGATTGTGGAGAGGTTAAAAAGGTGATGAAGACAGAATTGTCTCTTGTTGATACACAGAGGAGAGAACAGTAAAGCTCATAACAACCGTGTGTGGGATGAATGCGCTGAATCCTCCATAAAGGTCTCATCAGGGCAAAAACACAGTATAGATTCTACGCATGCTATACGTCCTAGTATATAATCAGTTATAGCAATTGGAAAACTATATTAATAGTATCTGGGCTGAGAAGTGATGTGTAGAACCTTAAGGGGCTGTAATGCAAAATATGGCTGAGTTGTTTTGGAATTTTTTCCCCCATTTTTTCCCCAAATTGGAGATTTCACCAGCCAATTCCCACCCACCAGTCAGCACTCTCCAATCATAGCATAGCGACCAACTGAGGAGCGTAAAGAGTACATGTGCTTCCTCCAAGACACCAAGACACATGAAGCCAGCCAACCGCCAGCAGCACAACACACTCGGAGGAAAGTGCTATTTGCTCTTTGGCTCACATATGAGCTCAGAGATGCCCACGGTTAGCCAGTGTCACCGTTATTGACAGGAGAGACCATATACCATCCCACCACACACCCACCCAGAAAGCCTGGCCAATTTTGCTCCCCTAGCTCCTGGTCACAGATGGTTGCATCATAGTCGGGATTCAAACGTGTGATCTCCTAGTGATAGGGCTAACGCTTATTAGGCTAACACTTTTCTGTTGTACACAGAAAACAGTTTGATGCACACAAAGAGATACAGCTGTGGAGAAAAGATCGATAGTGGCTGGGCGGGGCCAGCGTTCATTTGATTTTTACATTTTCATGCAGAAGGGAAGATAAGAATTCCCAGGCTGTCTGTCCAGGGCAGGGACAGGACAGCATGTCACCACGCATCTTCTATTACTCCTTAGACATGGAAATAGTGAACCACCAGAGCTTCTTCTACATAAAGTGTCACAACTTCATTTATTTTTTTTTGTAGTTAGAACTTTTGGGCTGTATTCAGAATTGATTAAGAGTTGAATCAGAGTTGGTTTTAATTGAATTCAGTTTTTATAGTACCATGAAAATTTCATAGTGTTGCAACCCTAGTCTACAACAGTACATAAATATGTGATTTGAGACACAGCACTAGTTTGTTTTTGTTTTTTTTAGTACACATACATAGACAGGGAAATATCCAGTTATGTTGCTGAACTATGCTTGTGTGGCATGTCGGGGTAGTGAAAAGACTAAAATAACATGTCCTATATTAATTTAACTGGAGCTTGTCTGAGTGTGACTCCCAACATTTCAAAATATTAGCACACAAAATCCCCCTTCCACATTTCATTCATCTTTCATGAAACAAAACATTGAGGAGTTTCTCTTGCGAGCCCATTTGTAAAATCCCGTGGAATCCGACCCCTAGTTTGGGAACGCCTTCTCTAGAGGAATACACTAGCTGCATTTAGAAGCACTAATGCATTTAGAGCAGTAAATGGGTGTGCTAATAAAGGAGGACTTCGTAAAGCGATCCTGTCCTGTTCGGCAGTGCTTGATTCTCTCCAACTGCCTAATGAACAAACAAATCCAGCGTTGCATCTGTTAGCAGGCCCCAAAAACACAAGAAGGTCCAACATTCCTTTCCTGCATCACTATTTAACCTCTGACTAAACTCATTAGACCATACCGCTGCATTTTCAAAGGGCTTCAGCTTGACTGCAAAGACAAATTAGACTAACTCAGGAGCTCCATTATCCCAATCATGCTTTCAAATTCTTGCTCAGAACACTGAAGTGGATTTGGGCTGTATCCATTCACCACAGGAAAATCTAGCACACAGTGTGTGTGTGTGAAAATGGACACTTTAGAAAGTGATTGCGTTAATTGAAAACATCTGCATTAAATAGCTTTGATAAGGGAACCTTGTGCAGAGTTTCTCTGGTAGGCCTCAGAAAAACAGAGAGCTTCAGTATTTCTGTCTCAGCGCACAGATGACACAATTGTTTTTACAGTCGCCGGCTACGCAGACCTTTTTTCCAAAACACACAAGGCTTTGACATGAAACGCACTGCATTTGTTGGCCTCTGGGTTTCCGAAAGATTTTGTACAAATTGACCAAAAATAGAAATACAGCAAATGAATAGGAAAAAAATAAATAAATAAAAACACCACACACAACCACACGCTTGCTTTTCAAAAGCCAAGCATCCAAAGCCTCACTAGATATGTACTGGGTTTTAATCTGGCCTGAGCCTTATGCCTAAATAACACACATCTACATAATTGGAGGTATTGACTAGCCTGCAGAGGCCAGGGCTTAGATGAGCAGTGCCAGAGAAAGCGCTCTGTCTCAGCACTGACCCAAACCTCCAGGGCTTCAGTCACGCTTGGCATTATGGGAAGAGACAGGCAGGCTGCTGCACTCAGAGTCACTACTTTCTCTGAAGACCACACGCAAGCCAGTTCAATAGAGTCTTTATTTCTATATCCTTCCACTGGCTCTGCTTGCATGCAAAGATTTTTGTCAAGCTGAATGAATTGATTCTAAAATAGTCTGTCTAGTTGTACCTTAGTCATCATCAGTAATCATGATGCTTAACTTTTTTGGTACAGTATTTTGGTAGGAGGCACGAGATGGAGCTTCGGTTCCCAGTGGAGTATGCATGTTCTCCCTGTGCTTTGGGGGTTTCCTCCAGGGACTCCGTCTTCCTCCCCTAGTCCAAAAACATGCAGCCTGATTGGCATCTCTAAATTGTCTGTGGTGTGTGAGTGTGTGTGACTGCAATGGGTTGGCATCTTGTCCAGGGTGTACCATGCACTGTGCTCTGAGTTCCCTGGGAAAGGCTCCCTGCGACCCTGTGCAGGATAAGCGGTACAGAAAATGGATGGATAGACAAATCTAGTATCATATAGTCAAGTATTGTATCGCAATGCCCGATACCAAAACAATACTAAAACAGAAAAAGAGAAACCCTCAAACTTTCTGAACTCATAATGACTCGTACAATCATATTGAGTTTATAACAAACAGACAAAAAAAAAAAAAAAA
The DNA here is from genome assembly GCF_023375685.1 of Ictalurus furcatus. Lineage (NCBI taxonomy): Eukaryota > Metazoa > Chordata > Actinopteri > Siluriformes > Ictaluridae > Ictalurus > Ictalurus furcatus. Next base: position 25,719,119 of record NC_071260.1, on the reverse strand, counting down.
AAAAAAAAAGAGTTGGGTTTTATTTTGGGGGGGTACACACCGCAAAGATTATACATTCACAAGTGGAAATATCTTTCTTTTTTATTAATGTTTCATTATGAGAGGAGATTATTATTAGAAAACAAATAAAGTACCCTCCACTAATATTGGCAAAGAAGGCTGTGAAAAATTGTCTGTTATTGTTTTAAATAAATAAATAAATAAATAAAAATCACACAAATACTCTGTTCTCATCGATAAACAACTGCAAACACAACACAGGTTTATCCAAAAAACGTTTTTAAATATGGGTGTGCAAAAATGATTGACACTCCTATGAATTCATATGGGAAAAATATATTTGAAGTATGTTCCCATTAATATTTTACATTTTTTAGCACACCTGGGTGACTAGGAACAGGAAATTGTTCAACCATGACAGGGGTATAAACACATAGGCCAAATTCCCTTAGTCATTCATAACAACGGGTAAGACCAAGGAATATAGCTGTGATGTGCAGCAAAAGGTTGTTAAGCTCCACAAAATGGGAAGTGGCTATAAGAAAATAGCACAAGCATTGAAAATGCCCATTTCCACCATCAGGGCAATATTAAATGTGCCAATATTAGAACGATACTTCTAGACATTTAATAAAAAAAATAAAAAGAAAAAAAAATTAAAAAAGAAAAAAAAAGAAAAAGAAGAAGAATAGTGTGATATCTTTTTTTTTTTTTTTTTTAAAGATTTTTTAATAATGAAAAAAGAGATTCAATGCCTACAAAATCCTACAAAAATTAGACATATTAAAAATATACCAGATAAAATCAACAAAAACAAAAATAGAAAAGATACAAAAAGAAATAAGTAGACATTTCTGTCATGGCCATCTAAAGGGTGAACAGATTACTGGGGAAGATTAATCACATTCAGAAAAGGTAACACATCAACTTAGTGTATGAACTCATACCATTTTGGACTTTCACATCACATCTAATCTCTTCACATAAACTACAATTTTTAACAGAAGGAACTTCAGTGAAATCTAATTCTAAGCAAAATCCGAATGTAACTAAGCCTTTCTTTTTAGATTTAATTTGAATTCTGATGAATTCCACTGAATTTTCCATTAAGGCCTCAAAGTCACTGTTGTAAAGAAGAGGAAGGCACTGTGTGTTCACATCTCAAAAACTTTAACAGGACTGTTAAAAAGGGCTTGGACTCACTTATCTGTTGCTCGTAAAGGATTCAGAGACCATATGTGTTGGAAAATGACTCAATCTTAGGCAAGGGGAATGAAGTTCTCTCTCTCTCTCTCTCTACTCTATGAAATGTTAGATCGATAGTGTTCCGTGATAGCACACTTTCTGACATATACACAGTACAGACCTATCACGGTTCCACAACCTGCGCAAAATATCACTACAGCAAAAGAAGTATTATTATGTGTAACGTAGGGCGCCTTGGTGGAAATGTTTATATGTGCTTAAATAAAGTACCTGCTGAAGTTAGGAATCTGAAGTACGACCAGTGAACTTGAAACTGTCTGTATTCGAAGAACTTGGAATAATAAGGAGCCGGGGGGAGGGGGACTCCCCCGCTAATCACCAGCTGTTCAGACCATGATTAATCCATAATCTTTGGGGGATATGATGCCCAACTGTGACTAATTTAAGAATTTACAAGTCACTATGAAGAAGCTGGGAGCCTGAGAGCTGTTAGGAGCTTGTTCAGGAAAAAACTTGAGAAAAATTGCCTCAGACAAACTGAATTTTGTTTAAAACAAAAACTCAGGTTGGATTTTTGACCATGGCGCAATTACAAAAGAATTCTTCACACACCACATTTTTTTTTTATTTCTATAACCTACATTATGACTGCTTGATGTTTTTAGATGTTTCAAGAACTTCAGTTAATGTTCACATCAAACAACAGAAAGGTGGTTTGAATAGAACTTAACAACCAGACTGACTGGTTTGAGTATTTCAGAACTTCCTCATCTGCTGGGACTTTTCACATACAACAGTCTAGAGTTGAACAAAAATGAGTGTCAAAAATCAAACACAAAAAAAAAAAAAAAAAAAAATCCAGTGGGCTTCAGTTCTGTGAGCGGAAATGCTTTGTTGATGAGAGGCCGGAGAGCATGTGTGATCAGGTGTACAGATGTTCCTAGTAAAGTGGTTGGTGAGTGTATAGCTTTAATAAAAGGCTGTCAGATGAATTTTACTTGAATATTTACATGGTTTTCACAAAAAAAAAAAAAAGAAGAAATAAATCCACATTTGAATGTTCACATGCTTTACTTGTCCAATTAACAAAAATAAGTATGGTCACATGGTGCCTAAACTTTTTGCCTAAATGCCCCCTTTTTTGCTAGATATAGAACAAATGTGTATCAACTACGGTACATGTCCCTTTCACATACATTTACATTTATATAAAAACAAAATGTATGTACTAAAAGTCTTTCACGTAATAACAGCAGGCACATATCTGGGTCATACTCTTCCATAGCTGAATCTCAAATGGTGGTCTACTGAACAAATAATGCATTATATATATGTTCTGCAGGTTTTTGCAACCATGTTATAAGTTATACCCTATATAGAGAGTGTAGTAAACAGGAAGCCGATTGGGATTCGAGCCTAACGTGTGAGATGTTCTGCTATTTTATATTTACATGGATGTCCTAGGTAGGGATGTCACGAGAACCGACACTTCGGTACCAACATTCTTAAAACGTGACGGTACTTGTTTTTCTGCACTTGCGTTGGAATCGATTCTAATGGACGTACCGAGGTTGCAATTCTTCCGGACCTGATGGGGGCAGCAAATATGCGCAAGTGTTAGTTAGTGTTAGTCGGCCCACAAGTGGTGAAGAAGAAGAAGAACGCCTACAAGCACACGGGAAAAACTACAGAAGATTAGCTTAGCTTAACAAGTTTAGGTCCGCCCAGACTCGTTGAGAGGAAAAGAGAGGAAAGCTAGTATCGGTTCCCGGTGTGCAACCGATGCTATCGTTCATTTCAAACAAAGCGAGGAAACACCTGGAATTTGGTGAAGCACCTGAAAGACGGTCCTATATTATGTTTGTTTGAGGCAGCCGGCATTGTAGCTGTGAAACCAGCTAACGTTATGCTCCATGTAATGTTTGCGGTAGCCTATTATTTGTTAGCGACGCTAACACAATGCAATGTTATAAACTACCTCCTAATGGGCCAGTATGCATCGCCATTCAGCCCTTGTCCTGTCAGCTAAATGTAGCCTAACGTCACTAATAATTATTCAAATGTTCATGCTTTTAATAAATCTTTTTGGCCTGCCAGCATATCAGTGAATTTAAACTAATGCTTGCATTCAGAGTTCGTTCTCTCTCTCTCTCTGGTGGTATCAGTACCGACTACTAGATTTTTGATATCGTGACATCCCTAGTCCTAGGAAATCTAGAACATCGCTGAACATCAGGAAAATACGTTGATGATAATCATTGATGTTAAAATGACAACATTAAAGTTTATGACAAATGTATGAAAATTTGTCTTTGTGATTTGCTTTGAAGTGCTACAGCTCATGCTTGTTGTCTGTACACGCTTGGTAATCATCAAATACAAGAAAATGGAATTTAAGTGCTGTTGTTTTGGAGAAATGACAGGCATGGTTTATTGTGCTTTGTAATGTTAACATTTGCCAACTGACTTATGACATTTTACTCTGATGCATCAAAGAATCAATTATTTCCCCCATCCATAACGGAAACGTCTCTTTATCCAAATTCATGGACTTAGCTACAGTAATGAAGGTGAAGGAAAGGATGGCAAAAGCTTCTGCTGTGTCACACAGGACCTCAGCACCGTGACACTGACACCTCCTTAAGGCAATCAGCCTGTGATAATGACCATCTCTCCTCTACGAGCAGAAAAACGGTGAAGGAGAAAAAGTGTTTCCATCAGAAGAGAAGTGGCAGAAGAGCTCATGGTGCTGATCAGGTGAAGGGAATGCAAAGAGACAGTGAGTACCATAACCCAGAATCTTCCTCTCACCTCTCCCTCTTTTCCCAGATCTGCAATTCCCTGCTGCTAAAGCCTCCATTTCGCGAGGTTTCTCATTCCTCAAAGAGAAGGCCTTCAAGAGACGGATCTAGGGATTTTGAGCTTTTTAAAAGCTTTCCACTTAAGAAAGATGGTGCTGTATCTAGATGCGCATGACTGTAAGCAGACTCGACTAAAAACACTGGCTCACATCTTCTCCAACTGATAAAATAAAGGCGGTTGATGCCCTTAACAGGATTCTTGGTGCACGATGCATGACAAATTGTCCCTAAGTCAACCCAGTGTTTTGGATTTCCATGGAAGAGGATAAGATAAAAGGGAAACCAAACACAGTATATTTAAAATAGCACTAAATGGAGCCAGGGTGTACTTTTACAGGATGGAGAAGGAGGCATCAGGCACCGATATGCCTGCAAAAGTAGCCAAACTATAGATCTTGAACCAGCTCGTCTGTGCACATACCGGAAAAACTATCTGTAATAAAACCCTTGACGTGTAATTTCATCTTCGCTGATGCAATCCATGTGGATACCTGACACAGACGCTATAGCAATAACGTCTTTGTTAAATAAATTAACACAGGCCTTTAATTCTTAAAGAACTAGTTCGCATTTCAATGAGAAATGAATGTAATTTTCCGGCGCTTGTATAAGCGTGCCGTCGCAATCTCATCTGCTGGAAGACAGGGTCATATCTTCTGTCCCTCAATGACATTAAGCACAATGCAAATGGCTTTCATTTCAAATCTTCACTGTACCACAATTCAATTCGGGACCTTGTTTTGTGTCTGTTACGGCAATCATGTCCTTGTCTTCCTATTTCCCCAAATGAAAATTTGCATGTACAAAGTTTGTATTCAGGTAATAACCAATAACATTAGCTACTTTCAACTGGCATGAGGGAGATGTGCTCGGTCTAATTTTGATAGTCAAATATCAGTAAGAGTTAATAATCAGAAACCGAGTTAAGCATCTTAGTTAGGAGAGAAGGGTGTATGTAATGTTGTGTAATCCAGAATAATTTAATGTTTAATTTAATGTGGTGTAATCCAGAATAATTTGCGCTTGATAGTTGTAATATGTATGGCATGCTGTTATAAGAAAATAATCAAAGATGGTGTGGTGTGCAGTAATGTATTAAAATTCGAGTGTGTTCATATAAACCTATCATTTCTATTATAGATGGCAGAGCTGCTGTTATAGAAAATGAATCAATACGTTTTGACCAATCAGAGTCAAGGATTCAACAGCACTGTGGTGGAGAAACAATGCTTTAGTGAACGTCAGCTCAATAGTTCAGCCTTTAACAGTGCATGTCTTGGCGTCTGTTTAAATTCAGTAGCAACTGCCAGAGTTTAGGAGGGAAGATCACCAGATTAAAAAAAAAAAAAAAAAAAAAAAGTTATGTAATCACTATGGTAATGCATTTTTATCTGGATCATCTGTTTATCTGTTCATTTGTCAGTACAGTATTTGTCAGTTTTATATTCACTAATCCAGTGAACGAAACAAATGAAAGCTCCATGTGAGTGCAGCATTGCTAATGGTGTAAAATGGGTTTAATCTGCAAACCCGATGTACTTGATTTGTGTCTACTGCAGTTTAAGACATTCCACTAAATATTAGTGGAACATTAGTTCTCTTTTTTTTGTCCTGCAAGCTTTATGTCTGTCCACAGACTTACACCCACATGGCAGTAAAGAAAAAAAGAAAGGCCCGCTCCTGAGACACCCCCCCCCCAATCCCCCAAAATACTGTCACATGTACCATGAATATTTTTCATGGACTTAATGTGTACACAAAATAAGCATAAATGATGAATTAGACATTACACACAATGATGCAAATAGGAGAAGTTACTTAACGTCCCTCTAAGAAATCGTTCTCGTACATCTTTTTGAACAATAGCCCTGGGGAAGTTTGGCAGCATTCAAATCCAAATCAGTACAGAAACGCTTGTGTGAACACATCTCAGGCTCCATATGTAAACCTTATTTAAAACCTGTGGTCTGAATTAACGATGGCATCCACAAGCACAAATGGAAGAATATAAAAGAGCCTGAACTGTTCTGCATGAAGGAGTCCAACCCTGTTAAACATTACACCAGCAGAGCCAGTGCTTTAGCTCTCAATACAGCATACTGTTTCGTTATAAAACTATACAGCATGCCCATATGTTTACAGTAAAAAAAATATTACTTATGGTTTTTCTCTTATATATTCATTTTTGGTCATTTTGAATATTTTCCCCCCAACATGTTCACCTTCTAATAATTTCCAGAGCAAAACCAATGATTAAAGCAACAAGTGAATGTAATTGTAATTGATGACTACTAAAAACAAGCTGCATCCAGAAAAAAAAACAAAAAACGAACAACATACAACCACTGAAGCATCCCCCTCCCCACCCACACACAAAGTGGTAACTAACAGGCTGTATCTCTGTATGTGATTTTACTCACCGTCTCTGAAGGTTCAAAGTCACGGTCGCAGGCTTGTCCCAATATTCTGTTTGGTCCTACTGACAGATCCTCTACTCTCTGCAGTCTAAAACAAAGAGATATCGCGCGCGCGAGAGAGAGAGAGAGAGAGAGAGAGAGAGAGAGAGAGAGAGAGAGAGAGAGAGAGAGAGAGAGAGAGAGTTTTAGTGTGTGGCCTCACTCTCTGTACCATATTACCAAACCGTCTCAAATAAACACACAGCAGAGCAGGGATATTCACACAAACATTTCAAATACGACTCATACAACAGTCATGGTTGGTTATTCTTATGCAGTCATTGTGGCTTGGAAAACATTTCTGCTCTCATTTAGATGATGAACAACCTGAGAATGGCAGCACAATGAGTCACCAGGCCGTGAATCTGCCCAGACTGGGAGCTCTGGTACTGGGCAACAGGTTGCTTTTTAAACATGCCACATGGGTAATGATCAGTAGCAAAGGAGACCGCTAATCCACCCAAGAATCTGGGTGGAGAGCATTAGCAAAAACATGTGGCTTTCCATCATCGCCTGCAGTGAAAGCAACCAAGGAGACCTCTGCTCAAGCCAAGATCAAGCTCCCTAAAGCCTAGTGCACACTATGCCATTTTAGCCCCAATTTTTAGTCACAGACTAATCTGCACATCCCTCAAACGTGTAGTATGAATGATGTTGAATTGCATCATTTTTCAACCACCAGCTAACTCTGATAAGTGATGGATATTTTCTTCTTCAAATCAATGAACTGTATAGTCAGTGTTATGTATTTAACATGCTAATATATGTTGATTGATAAAGTAAACATTTCTATATACAGTATAACTCATTTAAAGGTAAGAAGTGTTGCTGTGTTGACTGAGAATGCTGTGGGCGGCCATGTTGATGTGACATCACCGGCTGAATTCAGTGTGGGGGTGTTTTCTTTGGATTTTCCTAATTAGAGGAGAGATATTACGAGTTACGACATTTAATCGAATGCAGAATGATTCAGCAACATGAGTTTTTTTTTGTCCGAGAGCGATCGTCGAGGCTCGGATATTTTCAAGTATGATTCTCGGTGATGGATCTCGTATTGTGAACAGATGAAAGCCAATGAAAATCTGAGAGGAAATTAAATTCATTCATCGGTCGTCACGTGCAACAGATACCCAAATCCATCGTCCATCTATTTGTGAGGGAAGGTAAGGGCAAAATGTAAGCACAATAAGCAGTCCCTCCAGCATTTTGTGGTCGCAGAAATGAACACAAACTCAAGCAATCTCCGCAATCTTAGGAGGAACTTGCAATTTTTCTAAATTACAGGCAGATTTGGGACAAGACACGTCATGTGATGTCATCACAACACACATTCAGCCAAAGCCCCCTTCGTTTCACATGCGTCGAACATGAGTACAGCTAAACGATCTCATTTACTAACAGACATCACTGTGAAAGACTGTGCAAAACAATTTCGTGCAATTGCAAATTCAAGTAGTTTTCCACACAAAAAAATAAATAAATAAATAATAATAAAAAAAGGGCACAAAGAACATTTTGAAAAAAGCCGCAGCGAAATCAAGCATTTCTGGCCGCAGCAATCACAAAAAACTCAGCGAAGTTCTGAATAATAAATATTATTGCTTCTATAAGAAATTATTTTGCATGTCATGCCCAGAATGTTGCTAGGAACTGGTGAATAGTATGATTGCACTACAACTCCAGTTCTCTTTGCAGAACAAGCAATCCTTGCTGCCTTCATCTCCCCAACCAATACTTCCTCCACATTTTTCATTTATTTCCTGTTTCTGTACAAATAGTGACTTTAGTGAAAGTCACAGAATCACATGACAGGAGAGATTTTGGGATCTGGCCTGCTCAGCTGTGATCAAAGATCTTGTAGTGTGTGACCCTCATCTGAGAGTGCTCATGTAGTGTGCACACTCCTACATCCAAACACACACCTGATCGCAAGTGATTAGCGTCGCTTAGCGTGGGCCGGTCAGTGATGCTGTGCAGTGTGCACATCGGCTTAAGGGACTTGAATGGGAGAGGACGGCATCTTTTTGCTCTAGATGTCCTAAGCATACACTAACCAGAGCAGGAAAAAAAGTGGGGGGGAAAACAAAAAACAAAACAAAAAAACCCCACATGGGGCAGGAACAGGGCTGGTTTACCCTTTTATCTACAAAAATATATATAAAAAAAAAATACATACACACACACAGAGAGAGAGAGAGAGAGAGAGAGAGAGAGAGAGAGAGAGAGAGAGAGAGAGAGAGAAGTACAGAATACAATCCAGGAACAGACACTGAGGGTCTTGCTGAAGGGTCTAAAAATGGTTCTTCTGTGATTAAAGACACTGTGTGATTTTGATCACTTCTTCAGAACCTTAAGCACTGAGCCCGTGGATTTGGAGAAATGAAGAAAGAACACCGACAAGAGCCAGTGACTGGAAAAGACTGAGATAAAGTAGGGGTTTATTTGGTAAATCAATTGATCCTAAAGAGGACGCTTTGAAGAGCTGAACCTTGATGCAGATTGACCAGTGCTGACCTAATTAATACCCACTCATCAAGAAAACAGACCTCCTGAGGGCAAGCTGAAAGCAAATGCAGTGAAGTTGGATCACAAGGACCACCGGAGAAATAAACAATAACCTGTGTGCGTTTCATTCAGTACGTTTACATGGACGACAAATAATCCGATATTAACCAGATTAAGACGATACTCTGATTAAGAAACTAGCATGTAACTTACCTTAATCTGACTAAAGTCATACTCGAAGTAAACACAAATGGAATTAAGACATGTGGAGTATTCCTGTTTTATCGACGTGCATTACCGACATGTACACACCTTAATCACACTATTAACGTCGTGTGGGAGTTTTTTCGACAGGACTCTTACACACACGGCAGTGCTCAACCGACTGACGGTAAACGAGAGAGCACGGCTGCGTCCCAAACTGCGTACTTACCTACTATAGGCCTGTAGTAGGAGAAATACATGCATCTCAGCTACTATATAGTAGGTAAGTATGCGATTTGGGACGCAGCCCACGGCTTCAAGCAGTCGTCTATTTGCACGTACAGCATGACAAATACTTAACCGCACTTGAAGCTTTCATAAAATTAAAAATGAAAAATCCAAAACTGTATACGGTACCATAACGAAGACCAACTGTATGTTGATGCTTGAAATTCTGGAGGAACGTCAGACGGCGCGGCGTGGGGACGTAATGACGTGTGCTGTTAATTGATCCATGTTCTATAATGTAAAATGAGAACATGAAAGGAGTATTCTAAAAGGGACCCATGTAAACACCTTAATCAGGATATTGTCTTATTCAGAATAATCTCAATAATTAGATTACTGCTGTCCATGTAAACGTAGTCAATGTTTTGGTATTTAATTGATTAGTCATAAATGGAGAGGGTAAAACATGATGACAAAACAGCTCATGAACCACGAGAGCTCCAAAACATCCAAAAATAGACCTTCCGAGCATCGAATGCCAAGAAAGTGGGCATGCTTTGAAGCTTTTCCTCAACCTGATGGAGTAACATAAATATTGATGAGTAAGATTAGACATGGAGTCTATATGACACCACAGACCATAGAAGGCTCGGTTGAGGGAAAGAGTCCAAACTGCAATCTGCGTCAGCTACGCCAGGAGCCTCTAGCTCACTTTGTCATTGGGAGCAGGGTTGCAAAAAGCAGAGGGGGAAGTGTGCCTCAGTAAATGACTTCATGTCTGCACAGAAACTGAGGTCTAAATGTAGCACGCTCTGGCACGCTACTCCAACAGAGGGTGACAGTATGGTTCAATTAAACAGCGCTCGCCGTTTCTCTCATTAATCGGTCTATCTTTCTCAATCACACACATACACAACAGAATTATTGGCATGCATGTGATGATAAACATTATCACGATCAAAAACCATTTATTGCAGATTGTATCAGATTTTATCACAGCCATATCTCAGCCTAGTGCATTCTTTAATTAAGATTTCTCAAACCCACTGCGTGGATGAAATAGCTTTGATGCATAACAGTCATTAGCGAATGCTTGCAATGGACCGTGCCCCATACAGAGCAGAAAGGAAGTATGATGAGGAAAAAGCTGGAGGGGAAAAAAAAAAAGAAAAAAAAAAAAAACCTCCTCATTTTCTCTTTCGGTGAAACGCTGAAAAGCTCTGCTTAATCGCTTCATATGCCGTCTGCAAATATATCAACAGCTGCGTGAAAGTGGATGGAGACCAGATAAGTGAAGTGCTTTGGCAGCAAACATGGACCAGAGCTTGACCTGATGCTCCGTGTGTCAAGTGGAGAAGGTGTGTGTTGCGAGCCAAGGTCACGATGCACACGAGAAGCAGCTCAGGGCTCAAAGGCCGGAGAACTGTGGAGAAAACATTCAGAAGGAGAAAGAGGAGAAAGGAAGCGGGTGCTTATGCATGACTGAACTGAAATCAGATTAGCACATGTGCTTCCTGTGCTACAGATATTAGTGCTAAACTAATCTCCTTTAAGTGTATGACATTTTCACCATTCTTTTCTTTCATCTATAATCAATGAATAGTGCTGGGGGACAAAAAAAAAAAACAACAAAACAGCCTTCATTACACAAACTACAAAACAAAAGCACATATTTTGTCAAAGTGCCATTCTTACTTTTAAGAATAAACAAATAAAACACGCGCTTAAATTCTCAAATCAGAAGGTGTGCATTTACAGTGCCCTCCACTAATATTGGCACCCTTGGTAAATATGAGCAGAGAAGGCTGTGAAATATTGTCTTTATTGTTTAACCTTTTGATTTTTTGTTCAAAAAAATTCACAAAATAACTCTGCTCTCATGGAGATCAAACAATTGCAAACTCAACACAGGTTTATCCAGGGGGGAAAAAAAATCTGTTAAATATAGGTGTGCAACAATTATTGGCACCCTTTTAGTCAATACTTTGTGCTACTTCCCTTTGCCAAGATAACGGCTCTGAGTCTTCTGTAATGCCTGATGAGGTTGGAGAATACATGGCAAGGGATCTGAGACCATTCCTCCATACAGAATCTCTCCAGATCCTTCAAATGCTGGTGGACTCTTCTCTTCAGTTCACCCCACAGGTTATTGATGGGTATCAAGTCAGGGGACTGGGATGGCCATGGCAGGACCTCGATTTTGATGTATGTTTTGGATCATTGTCCTGCTGGAAGATCCAACCACGGCCCGTTTTAAGCATTCTGGCAGAGGCATATTCATTTAATATCTGTTGATATTTGATAGAGTCCATGATGCCATGTATCCTAACAAAATGTCCAGGTCCTCTGTAAGAAAAACAGCCCCAAAACATTAAAGAGCCGCCACCATATTTAACTGTGGGAATGAGGTACTTTTCCATATGGCTACCTCTCTGTGTGCACCAAAACCACCTGCCAGAAAGCTCTATTTACGTTTCATCTGACCATAGAACTTATCCCAATGGGAATATACTTCAAATATATTTTTGTCATATGAATTCACTGGGGTGCCAATAACTGCGGCACACATTTAACAAAAGATTTTTTCCCCTGGATTAACCTGTGTTTTGTTTGCAATTATTTGATATCCATGAGAGCAGAGTATTTTCGTGAATTTTTAAAAGAAAATTCCAAAAGGTTAAAACAATAAAGAATTTTTCACAGCCTTCTTTGCTCATATTTACCACGGGTGCCAATATTAGTGGAGGGGACCGTAACAGCAAGGTCCGATAACGCCTAGTGGGTCTGTGCTCATCTCCAAAACCTGCCTAATCTTTGAATTGATTACTCCGGCAGTTGATCTAAATATTTTATTAGACAAACAATTAAATCCTTGTTTAAATGTGAACATTTAATAATAAAGGAAACTGATCAATAATTCTGTGTATAGATGATTGACAGCTCTATAATGGAGCTATACTTTCAGAAACTATCCTTGCCGTTAGAGTTCAGTTAATGAGTGTGTGAATCGCTGGTGTTGCTCAGATGACTGCGCAAAATGCAATTTTGTGGTTTTATGGGCGGTAATGTTGGTCCCTGGTTCGAGTTTCTATGCATTTTCTCATCATGTCCATGTGGGTTTCCTCTGGGTTCGCAGGTTTCTTCCCACCTCCCAAAGACACGCATGTATGTCGACAGACTAGTCTAAAATCGGCCCCAATTGTGAATGAGTGTGCGGATGTGTGCGTCCATGGAGCCTGCATCCTGCTCAAGCTGTATTCCTACCTCACTCTCAATGTTTGCAGAACAGGCTCTGGGTCTACCATGATAAATTACTGAAAACGAATGAATGAATGTCATTTGGACAAGACACACTGTAACCAAGTAGCTAGGCAAATACTTTTATCATTGTACTACACTGCTAGCAGGTAAATTGGCGACTGTATCACATTGTATATTTATAATTTTTTTTTTTTTTTTTTCACTCCACTGTGTGTGATGCTATAACACGACATGCGTCTGGTGTCATTAAGGCATACACAGGAAACTAAATGTGGCGTTTTCTCTCCATGGCCTGAGGTTTGAATGAAGGGCTTTATAAAGATGACTTAACAAGGCATATTTTAACCTGAAGCTTAATACATAAAAGAGCATCCAGTGACCTTTTCTGTGTATGTTTACAGACCTTAAAACAAATGGACAACTTTGTAGAAAAATAGTGGTTAAAGCTCCGAGTTACTGATCAGGGGTTCAAGCCCTAGCACCGCCAAGCTGCCACTGTTGGGTTCTTGAGCAAGGCCTTTAACCCTATCTGCTCCAGAGGCGCCGTATCATGGCTGACCCTGCGCTCTGACCCAGGCTTCCTAACAAGCTGGGAGAGGGGGTATATGTATATGTGTAATGTATATGTGGCAAATTTAGGCTTCGTCTTCTTTTTAAGAAAAAAAAAAAAAAATATCGGTGGAATAAACGCAGCAGCGTTTTACTGCCTCACAGTAACTTTCACACTACACTAGAAAAATTCACACACATTTCATGCACTTTAATGGTTCTATCTACATTTTTTTCCTTCAACATTCTTCCAAACTCAGACAATCCTTCAGTGATCATAACGAGCGCCCGAGTGCTTCTCGTGCATCTCTCCAAGAGCTGTCCGATAGAAGACGTGCCTGCATTCGTTCTGTTACGACTCCAATTTCACATCTACAGTAAGTCTGCCTCGAAACCACAGCATCTGCCGTTTCAATTATCCACCCAGCTCTTCTTTCCTAAAACAACCGCACATTTTTATAACAAACCAGCTACAGTTCATGAACAGTGTTCGCTGTTCAAATGAGGATCGGCTTAAATTGGAGTAATGGGCTACGGTTTGGTGTGAATGATAAAGATTTGTTATATATTTAGTACAGGAGCATTTGACTTCAGTAGAAACTATATTTAAATGTCTTCGGACGTTATTGAATGCGTCAAGCTTGTGTGTATTTCAAGATTTCAAGACCCAAAAAAACCCTACAGCTCCAGCTCCCGTGGGCGGCACTGTGGTGCAGTACGTAGCTTAATCTCCGCACAGCTCCAGGGTTCCCGACTCGATCCTGAGCTCGGGTTACTGTCTGCCTATAACTGCGTGGGCTTCATCTGGGTTCTCCGGTTTCTTCTCACCTGCCAAGAACCTGCTGGTAGATGGATGGGCTGCTCTTAAAACTGGTACCAAATCGTGAATGAGTGTTCCTGGGATAGTCTCCGGATCAATCCGGATAAAGCGGTTATCATTCACACGAGTGAATGAATAAGCTAGAGCTCAGGAAGCTCATTAAACCAACAGGAGCTTGGTATCCTGGCAGTGTGATAAGCTTCAGGAGCTGAACTTCTGCACACAGGACAGGAAGATGAAGATGCTGCAGCCGATCCAGAAGCCGCTGCAATGTTTAAACACAATGGCAAAAGACATTCCCAATAATTGCCAGCAGTCTGTCCTCATGAAAATGAATACAATCTCTATCCAGTTTTAATTTAGGGTCGACCCTGGCAAGGTGACTAGAAAAGCGACTGCGGCAAAAGTCAAGTCAGCTCAGACTGACCTTATTAATATCACGCAAACATGATTTATTATTCATCACTGTTGAATGTCTATGAGAGGTCGAAACAGCCTGATGGATTCCTCAGGGACAGGAGGACATTATTTTTGGCATGTCGTATTGAATTCTACAGAAGTGCACTCAATTTCCACCAGGCAGCTGTGGGCTGAGGGTAAAGGGGGGTGGGGGGGTTAGGGGGGGTGTGCGGTGTGAACAGGAGCAATTTCCCCAGGATTCCACTTGGACAAAATTACATTTTAGTTCAGGCATATCGCAGTACCTCAGCACGGCACTAATGGATTGGACCCCATTCCCCTGACCCACCCCCCACCCCACCCCCACGGGATGCAGAGTCCTGAGAGTGCATGTGAGAAATGTGAGCTTTCTGACGTGTGTATGTGTGTGTGTGTGTGTGTGTGTGTGTGTGTGTGTGTGTGTGTGTGTGTGTGTGTGTGTGTGTGTGTGTGAGAGAGAGAGAGCCTGGAGTAATAAGGAAGGTAAAGCTTGATTGTTAAAGATGATCTATGAGGCTCTGGTTTGTCGTTCAGTCCGCCCATGGGGGCTTCGGATGACTGTTTAATTGAGCACGGGCTTGATTAGAATTCATTTAGCTCTACGCGGGCTCGTTTTCAGAATGCTGTAGCAACAGTTCAGTCCCGCAAATTGGCCTTGATGGAAAGTTCTCACCTGCAAGACAGCGGGAAGGCAATAAGCCAGCAGTGGGTAAGACAGGCAGCGGGAGAGGATCCACTCCATATTCAAATAAACATCAATCCAATTTAATGAGACTACATCATGAAAAGGAGCAATGTGGGGGGGGGGGGGGGGAGTAACTCTTTGAGCGAGCGCTTTCAATACGCACTTCACAAACGGGCTGCAATTCAGTCATTAGGATTCTGCTCGGATTCTCAGGCGGTGGCTTGAACAGTGGGAGGGATATAAAAGTTGTTTATTTCAGAAAATAGGAAAGAGTCAGGGGAGGAGTCACCAGATGGAGTCTAATTAGCCGATTGGCCAGGTTAATGAACACTATACTGCTGGCACGCTCTGCACCGTTCCGCAACTTCTGCTGGAATAACATCTTCCTCATAGGAGCAAGCCACATCAAGGAAGGCAATATGCCACGGAGCTCTAACTACCACATGGAAATTTTCTACCGAGCTTCAAGAGTGAGAATGAGACAGAAAATAAAAGAGAAACAGATAAACACGAAGAGACAGACAGAGACTGTCCGTCATCATTTCCAGTTCGACATGATTAGCCGTCTTGATCAAAAAGAGCTCCTATTTAGCCACAGTGATCCGGTCGTCTACCGACTGTGAAATGAAACTGGCTGAAAGGAAACACTGGAGCTTGCGCTGAAATGGTGATGGATTGCCAGCTTTAACAGGAAGAACGTGACAGCAAGAGAAAGAGGTGGTTCTGCATGGTTCCTCTTGCGTGATAACGTGCAATTACCTTAAGCGGTGCACTTGCAGTGAACTTTTGCAAAGAACAGTTAAATCTTAATCCATCCTCATCCGGCTGCAAATTGCATACTGCTCTGGATTTGTTTCAGTTAAAAAAAAAAAAAAAAAAAATTTAAAAACCACATTATGAGTAAATCGAACACTTGATCCGCAATTATAGCAATGTAGCGGCATTCAAAGTTCCATTAACGTGTTGACGGATGCTTTGCTCCGCCGAAGCCCTGAATCCATTAACCTACAGAAACATGGTGCTCAGACACCCTCATTAGTTCCATGCCATTTCCTGAGGGATTTAAAAAAAAAAACAAAAAAAAAAAACCAGGGACTACAAAAGGTGTACCTTTTTTCTCCACACGTCAATCCATCAAATATTGGTGTTAGGCTGTAATATTTTGGCTTCAAGTGCATGCCTGTTTAAAAAACGATGAGGTGTAGAGTGCTAAGCCGCAGGCTGGAAAGTTGTCAGATTATCACTCATATGCACTCATTAGAGCAAAAACAACAACTCCGAGTTAAAAGCTGCCTGTCTGGCATATCACTCGATAAATTTTAAATGAAGTCATCCTTTCGTCTTACTCAAGTGGTTTATCTGCTCCAACACATCTTATTTGACTCATCATGTAATTAGCAATCCCTTCATCTGCTCAATTAGATGCATGTGAAAGTGGGAAATAATAAACTGCACTGAAGCTGGACCATAGCTCTGAACCTGAGGCACAGTCCACAAATATGTGGATTATTATTTTTTTTTTTTTTTTAGAAACATATTCCTCTGCTCTGTCAACACAACAGCTCTCTCCATCCATACAACAAGGCAAAAATAATATTAAAACCCTGTTATGAGCAGGTCAGGAAAATAGGTGTCAACTA
The DNA here is from genome assembly GCF_023375685.1 of Ictalurus furcatus. Classification (NCBI taxonomy): domain Eukaryota; kingdom Metazoa; phylum Chordata; class Actinopteri; order Siluriformes; family Ictaluridae; genus Ictalurus; species Ictalurus furcatus. The sequence goes on along the minus strand of NC_071260.1, from coordinate 25,702,266 downwards.
CGAGTCATGAAATTTGTTATGAAATGCCTGAAGAACATTATTGACCATGAAATATGGACTGCAACAGAGAGCCACTGAGCCAGAGCATCTCGATCATGATCGCGAAAAGAAATGCTAAAAGAAATGACATGGTACCATTTGTAAACAAAAACATGGCAGAGTTATATGTTTGGATATATATGGATATGTACGAATGGAACACAGGATGATGTTGAGTGTAATTAAGCCAAATATTTGAGATCGCACTGAACTACCTGCTTCTCGTATGGAATTAAATTTGTGCCAAAAGTATGGACCGGAACTTTTGAAGAAACTAAGAAAAATTTACAATGAGAAAGAAGAAAAACACTGAACTCCGTGGCATAAATGCAACATGGTCTTCGAATAAACAGCGCTCTTTGTTAACGGTTTTCTAAGCTTCATTTTCACTAATCACGCTTTATGAACGCGTTGAATTCTTTTTTACGCTTTCAAACTTTACGTTTATGCTCCGACAGTTTTCGTTCGCCATTCTGGAACAAACCTCATGTGTGGGCGGGGCTTAACAGCGATTTACTCTCACTGGCTAGTGAGTTTTGGATCGAGACCTTGCTGACCTGGAAATAGAGACTAGTGTTCTGGATGCAGTTCCCTGAATAGTTATAGTGTTTGTATTCTGTAGCGGACATTACTTAATTAGTTAGTTTGGAATTGATATTTGAAGTTTGGTACGGCTATTTTTTCGAGATGAGCTCTGAGGAGCGGCGTCACAGTCATCATAACCCGCCTCTTCCTCAGCTGGACACTCGAGCTGTTGATCCAAAATCTCACTAGCCAATGAGAGTAAATTGCTGTTAAGGCGCACCCACACGAGAGGTTTGTACCAGAAAGGCGAACGTAAACTTGGAGCGTAAACGAAATGTTTTGCAAGCATAAAGGAAAACTGGCAACGCATTCAGAATTCATAAAGCATGATTAGTGAAAACGAAGCTTAGAAAACTGTTAACAATGAATGACCATCTTAATTTTTTGCCACTGAGTTACTGTTTCCAGTTTCAGAGTATTTTTCTTTTCTCACTGCATAGTTCTTGTTTGTTTCTTGAAAAATTACATTCAATACTTTTGGCACAAAATTAATCCCATATTCTCAGCCATAAAAAAAAAGTCCTGGTGCGTGCACCGTACTTTCAAAACACAAGTTTATTTATTAATTTTTTAACTTCCTATCTAAAACTTGGGGTTTTTTGCAAACAGGTTCCACTGACCTAAAACGGAGAGAAAATTTCAGCATAAGTGAAAATGTGACCGGTGCCTGAGAACTGGACCCTCACTGCTCAGCCTGAGGTCCTTTCAAGAAATTGAATTTATGATTGAGTCCTTATAGTTATTGATCGGTTTGACTGGGCACTTGAAATGAAACCTATAACTCAACAACATAAATGATGTCAACTCGGACTTGTTCATTCGATGGAAAGTTCTGGAAAAGAAACCTCTACGTCTCTAATAAATAGACAGAATAGTATTGTACACCTTTAAATAATTGAGCTTAATATTTGAACATTTTCGCTCAAATTATGTTCATAAGTCTGTACCAATGGGGTCCATTATTTTAAATAATTATTTAAGGGTACCTTGAACGCCTAGCATGCACTGCCATACGTTATCTATCTCCCAGCCCCAGGCCTGCAAAGAGCGAACAGCATTCTTTCCATTTTGATGAACTATAGAGAAAGATGCATTGAGACAGAGGGACATAGTAAGCCTACTGCAGTATAATTGCCCCAATACTGAATCACTCAAACTCCCACGATATAGAAACCAACACCGTGGGCTCTGATGCTATAAATAAACCGCGGGATGTGTCGTTGCTGGCTATAGCCCGCTGCATTCTGATGACCCTGAAGGCTATTACTTTGTGTGGTTCACTCGCAGCGCACTGGATCTTTAGAATAAGCAAAAAAGCATGGGTCTAATCTGTTGCTAATCTCCTGTTCACTGTGAGCATGCCGATGGAGCGGAACTCATTCATGCTGCACGAGCAGCACGGCTGGCTGCACATGACACGCCTGCGGGCTCTTAGATAGAGACCATGTTTCCAGAAAATAGCTATGTGGAAACGGCAGAAGAGATAGCCTAACCTGCTTGGTCCACCTGCTCTGGAGGAAATTTATTTTCAGGCTGTCTCATCGCTTTTACTCACGGTTACACGTATGGTCTGAAGAAAAACACCATAAATCAATAAGAACAGCATGATGTTGGATTTTTTTTTTTTTTTTTTTTGCATTCATGTGAAGCATGAAAAGCTAAAAATTGCTAGAAACAAAAAGTGACTACCAAATAATACTGCAGCGTGTGTGTGATGAACTGTCACTACAATCATAACCATTTCCTGCTGGGTGCAAAAACCCAGAAATACAGCACAACACATAAAAACGTCAAACCAAACTGATTCCCAAGTTTAAGTGCTGGCTGCAGAATAAATTATAAACACAATAAAATATTTAAAACATTTAAAAGCACATGTTAGAGAACCAATGCTTCACAGGGTTTTCAGGTTTTAAGTCCCTATCACAGGTACAGCCTACGTACATGTTAGAGTCATGTGACCTGCTAATGATCAAGTGCAACCAGTGTGGCAACGCGCTTATTATAAAAGTCAAAACAATCTTTTGCATTAAGGATGAATGACGTGCACGTAACGTGAGTGGAACTTTTCCGTAACGACTATGCGTAACGACACGCCCATCTCTTTTATACATTATGAATATAGGATTCATAATTAGTTCCAGACACTTCATTTCACAATGTGATATTCTATGTAATCATAGAATATAATTTTCTTGTGCATGTACCATTGTGATGTTTGGCATAGTGTCAAAGACCAATCAGAAATTATGAGTGCATAGACAGACAATACTGATGCACATTGGAGAAGTCTTATGAGTGTGAAGGACATATAATAGTCTGTACAGGATTTTGTGGAGTTTTCTTGTGATTGTTGCAGCCAAAAAATGCTTGATTTTGCTGCACTTTTTTTTTTTTTTCAACATTTGCAACACAACTTGCTGAGTTTTTTGTGTGGAAATCCACTCCTTTTAAAAAAGGAGTAAATGGGACCTTGGTAAAAGGTCTTGGCCCAAATCTGTGGTAATTTACAACCCCAATTACGAAAAAGTTGGGGCAGTATGGAAAATGCTAATACAAACAAAGAGAAGTTATTTGTAAATATACATTGACTTGTATTTAAACAAAAAAAAAAATTATAAATACAAGATATTTGATGTTTTACCTGATCACATAGTTTTTTTTTTTGACGGTAAACATTTATTTTGAAATTAATGCATGCAAAAAGTTGGGACAGGGGCAATTTAGGACTAATACCGATGTGACAAGTTGAAATAAGATGATGTGACAGGTGAGGTAATAGTCCAATCATAGTTTATAAGGAGCCTCCAAAAAAGCCCTAGTCCTTCAAGAGCAGGGCTGGGTCGAGGCTCGCCAAACGGCCAACAGATGAGTCAGCGAATAATCCAACACTTTTTCCACTTAAGAACAACTTTCCCCAAAGACAAATCGGTAGGATTTTGTGCATTTCACCTTCTACAGTGCGGAATATAATTAAAAGATTTAAGGAATCCGGTCAAATCTGTGTAAAGGGCAAGGCCGAAAACCACTTCTGAATGTGTGTGATCTCCGATCCCTCAGACGTCATGGTCTTAAAAACCGTCATGAGTCTATAATGGATCTCCTGACTTGGGCTCGGGAATACTTTGGTAAACCTTTGCCAGTCAACACCATTCGCCACTGCATCTACAAGTTAAGGCTTTACTATGCAAAGCAGAAGCCATACATCAACACTGTCCAAAAGCGCTGCTGACTTCTCTGGGCTCTGTCTCATCTGAGATGGACACTAGCACAGTGGAATCGTGTTTTGTGGTCCAATGAGTCGACATTTCAAATAGTTTTTGGACAAAACAGCCATTGTATTCTCCAGGCCAAAGAGGTCCAAGCTGTTATCAGTACCGGTATGGGGGTATGTCAGTGCCCATGGCATGGGTAACTTGCACATTTGTGAGGGCAGCATTAATGCAGAAAGATATGTACACATTTTGGAGCAACATATGCTTCCATCCAGAGCAGGACAACGCCAAACCACATTCTGCCCGGATTACAAGCGCATGGTTGCGTAAGCAGAGAGTGCGGGTGCTAGCATGGCCTGCCTGCAGTCCTGACCTGCCTCCCATTGAGAATGTGTGGCGCATTATGAGCTGCAAAATAAGGCAACAGAGGCCTCTTACAGTTGCGCAGCTGAAGAAATGCATAATGGATGAATGGGGGGAAAATTCCACTTGCTAAACTTAAACTGGTGTCTTCACTCAGCGCCCAAACGCTTAATAAGTGTTATTAAAAGAAAAGTTGATGTTATACAGCGGTAAACAGTCAACTGTCCCAACTTTTTTGGAGTATGTATGTTGCAGTCATCAGCTTTGAATTGAGTGTATATTTTCCAAACTAAATTAAATTCACAAAGTAAAACAGCAATAATGTGTTAATAATGTGTTTTCAATATAGTACAGGGTGAACTGAATTTTCAAATGACTCTTTTTGTTAGTTTTTATTGCATTTCCCCAAACTGTCCCAACTTTTTTGGAATTGGGGTTGTAGGAAAATTGACCGTTTGGAAAAAGTTCCTCAGAATATTGCGAGTTTGCTTGATTTTGCGTTCATTTCTGCGATCTCAAAGACACATACAGAATTCCATGTCAAACATGTCTCGTGTTCAAACTACTAGAAAATGACTTGATTAAATGCTCCAGTTGCCAAGGAGATGAGAGGATGGCAAGTCAGACAGAAATCACCTTTTCAAAACCTAGGCAATGATGCATTTTGCATGTGTGTCCATGTATGTATGTATATATATGTAGTTCTAATAATAATATGGAAGGAGGATAAGATAATAATGTGAGGATAAAAAGTACAGTACATTCTGTACATACATTGTGACAAATAGATTTAATTTCCTTACATTCATTACCCCAGAAAGAAACGAATCAATGTGATGTGAAAGTTGATCTAGATTAACTTATAGTATGACAAATAATGGTGTGTCTAGTGCGCTTAACCCAGTCCAGCATCAAACCCCACCACAGCATCCAGCTGCTGCTCGACCCCTGAAACAGCATTATACTGTATTGATCTCCATGGACAGACTGAATTAAATATTGACCGACTATTCTCCTTCAGCATTGCTGCACAAATATAATACTATTCCACTCAATCTTTATAAACAAGGCTACAACACAAAAGATTTGGCCACTGCCCAAAAAAAAACTTTAAACCATTTTTCACTTTATAATGGATCAAACAGATAGACACTCATGTAATCCCTTTTTTGAGTAGATGTTAAAAGAACAGTTCGTAGCTGTATTCTACATATTTAAAGCTGCAGTATCGAACTTCTTTGGGTTAAAAATAAACAAAAATCAATAATAAGTACATTAAAAAAATTTTTTTTTAAAAATCAAAAAAATAAAATCAGTGTCTCCTTACCTTACCCTGATTCCCAACGATACGCTTATAATAATAATGATTTATGATTTGAGCTTTCGGGTCAGATTTCACGGAAAATGTCCCTTTGACGTCCTTCGTCTGTGTGTGGTTATGTCCGATCCGTAAACAGAAAGAAGACGACCCGGCTATTATATCGCGTGTGTGTGGGGGCTGAGGATGGTGGAGTGTTTGTAGCGTGTCCTTACAACAATTGCTTAGAATTAAAACTTGTCATCTAGAGGGCTGCTTTTATCTGGATAGTTCTAGACGCAGTTGTCGTTGACATCTTCGGAAATCACCTGTTGTCAAAACCAAGAATCAGTGAACTGGGGAGAGCCTGCAGTGAAAAAGGGAAAGCGACAGAGCCCGTGCTAAAACGGAAATAAACATCGGCATGGCTTTGGAGAGGCGGCGAAAACTCAGAGATCTGAAGGGACTGAAGACTGATGCTGAGAAGGCTTTTTTTTCCCTGTTGAACAGGTAAGACATTACAGTGGCTAGATAGGAAGCTTACTAACATTAGTGCACTTGTTCGCTTGATTCAGCTAGGTTTCGATTTTCCTATGGCTCTGTGTTTTTTTGCTATAGTCAGTGTGGTAAATTGTACTTATTTTCTGATAGCTATGAAAGAGAGCAACTCCCCTCTACTCCAAGAAAACCATATCCGCCGCCAGCTCCGTTGTCAAGTATTGGAGCTAATGTACAATCCATACGAATACCTCAAACCATCAGATTCATCTGCACAGAGGAGCAGTGCCGAAGCACAACCCATGTAAAAAAGAATGAAAAATAACAACTTCGCAAGTAACTTGCAATTTTATGTTTCAAACAGAGATGCCGATAGCGAAGCAAAAGTTCAGTACTGCAGCTTTAAATGGTGAAATTCTATACTATGTATAGTTCTGAAAAGTGCAGGTGTTCCTGAACTAAAACATGTTTCTCTTTCACTCAAAAACACCAAAAGGTTGTGGCATTTTAAATCCATCAAAAGTAAAAAGAGAGAAAAGTGCAAGGAAAAAGATTCCATTCTCGATCATTTTCACAGCCGGGATCTGATTACAAGCACAAATGATTAGGCATATATCCATTTCAGTACTGCACACTGCTACCCAGAAACTTGATCAAACTTTAATAGTCACTGGAACTCATACTTGGCTAGCAAGGCTTTAGAAATCTTTAACAAACCAGGTGGTAAAAGCAATCAGTCTGCATAGAGCTCTTTACCCAGCACGATCTTTGCAGGAAGATAGTTTAGCTTAAAATGTAAAATAAAACATTTCTGTATCATTTGGGTGAAACATATTTATAGTTTAATGGGTTGACATTACACCCGTATGTGGTTCCCCAAACTGTTGCCAAAAAATTGGAAGCACACAATTGTCTACAATGTCTTCATGTGCTGTAGCATTATGATTTCCTTTCACTGGAACTAAGAAGCCCAAACCTGTTCCAGCATGACAAGGCCCCTGTGCACAAAGCCGGCTCCATGAAAACATGGTTTGCCAAGGTTGAAGTAGAAGAACTCAAATGGCCTGCACAGAGCCTTGACTTCAACCCACTGAACACCTTTGGGACAAATCTGAACGCCGACTGTACCCCAGTCCTCCTCGCCTGACTTCAGTGCCTAACCTCACTAATGCTCTTCTGGCTGAATGAGCACAAATCCCCACAGCCACACCCCAAAATCTAGTGGAAAGCCATCCCAGAAGAGTAGAGGTTATTATAACAGCAAAGAAGGTACCCAGTCTGCAATCAGATGCTCCACGAGCACGTCTGGGTGTGATGGTCGGGTGTCCACAAACTTTTGACCATATCGCGCACGCCATAGACAGGGAAAAAAAAAACCCACAGCGACATCTAACAAGTTTTCCCAGACCAGCACAAAAATATTAATGAAGTTTAGTTACAATAAAACGGTCCAAGTAAAATTCTTTCTGCTTTTCATTCACCTCAGTACCGATGGAAAAATATGGAAAACCAAAACAAACAGAGGAGAGGAAGACAGACAGTAGTAAAAACAAAAATATTATATCAGGAAAATACGATTCTCCATGCAAGTCTAGCCCACTAGACATTCCTAAGGAAACAGCATCTCTCTCGCTCTCTCTCTGTCTCACTCTCTTCCTCTGATGTGCTGCCTCTTTATAATCTCCTTGAGCCTTTTACCTTCCATAAAGGGCTACACAGCCTAGAGGAGGAATCCATTCATCCACATGCATTCATTCATGAGAAGCAAATAGGCCAAATTTGGTTATTAGATTACTCCTCACTGCCTGATAATACAACACAGCCAACAGTATCCTACAGGCCATAGCCAGCTCATCTCCACTGATCTTAATACACAGAGAACTCCTTATTCCTACATGGCGTTTTTAAAAATATATATACTTGCTTTAGGAACAAAAAAAATGACTTGCATTTTAATAATACGGTTTAAAAAAAAAAAAAAAAAAAAAAAAAAAACAGACTTATAGCTCAATGGGATTGAAACCTTCATGGATTTGAAGTGGTTATGGTGAATAAATGCAATCAGCAGGCTACGGTAAAAAGTCTGTGGTTGGTTATCTGTAGTGTCAATCAAATGGCCACTACTCGTCAAAGTGCATGGTTCATCTTAATAAACGTATCTGCGTCTGTACAGAAATAGTACCCAATTCCAGTCAAATCTCTAGCTATGACAGTATGTACTGCATTCAATTCAGTATCTACAGCTCGGCCGTTGATACGGTACGTATTGATCAGTATGTGTGTGTGTGTGTAGTATGAATATAATCCAGACATACATGTGCCACGTTGGCACCCTCATGCGACGTCATCATAAACCACAAAAACGTAAAGAAACCCGGCAGATTAAAGCGCCTGCACTGCAATGTTTTTTTCTTGTTTAAACCTTCAACAATTTGCTCAGCTGTCGTTAAACAAGTACGGTTTAACCACAAGGAATGACGTTTAATACCTAGCACTTACACTGGCGTAATACCTGGCGTACTGCTTTTCACATACTGTATAACAGGATATTCGGACGCAGCCTGCATTATCATGTCTGATACTGAGGTCACCCCTTTCATGCGTGCAGTGTTTTCTCACGCTGCAGGATGGGAATCATTAACAGCAGCAGATGAATTTTTGCATGCAACTCATCAAAACACTACAGTGTTATGAGAGGGCGTCACGAACCCTTCCGGCGCTTTCTGGGCCTTTTGCTTTTCCTGTTTTCCCGTCTCTGCTTGTGGGTCTTTCTCATGATCAGCGGTTTCACCTGGGTTTTGTTATGAGGTCATCTCAGTCCGTGCACTCTGTTGTGTAAATGTGCATTACGTGTGTTTATGCTCATATTCTAAACAGGATTTCAGTGGTCCTGATCTCATCATTATGTAGAGTTTGAAGGGTCCCAGTATTTTTTTGGATCTTGAGTGTGAATATGAGCATGTTCACCTTGTCTGACTACGACTCTGATTCAACACGTTGGTTCCAGCTGCCATCTGTTAAAGAAGGGAAAATCGCTTCCCCCAGCCATTCTCTCCATCCACTGCTCTGTTTCTTTGCCTTTTTTTATTGCTTCGTTCCTTTATGATACAGGGAAGCAACATGCCACAATTCTTACAGCATGCCACGGCTTTTTTTTTTTCTTTTTTCCCCCCAAATAAATGACGGCTGCACACATTAGCACCATGATTCCACCCGACAGCTGACACTCAAAAGCAAGCAGGTCTTAAAATTGCTGCTTACAGAAACAAAAGTAACTCGTTAAGAATCCAAAGTGCAGTGAAGGGGAAAAGCCTCGAGTGCAAACATAAAAAGATAATTAAAATCAGCTAATATCAATTAGATAACGTGCATAAACATAGCCGGCAGCTAATGTGCACACTACTAATGACAGGCAAACATGCTCGTTTCTAATTTTAAAGCTACTCGGCTCGTGCCTTGAACAGCGTGAGGGGTTTACAGGCACGTACAGCTCACTGCTCTTGCTAGGTAAGTGCTACAAAAGCAAGTCAACCGTCGTGAAAAGACGTATAGCTACGTACAGTATCAGCAACCAAAAGCAAAAGAAACATGTAAGATGATATTGGAATAAAAAGATCGCTGTACTGAAAATATCTCAGACTAGATGAATCCAATTCTATAATCAAGTGCACACTGTGTTGGACTATAGTGGGAAAAGGGACATCGAACGCAAAAGACTTCCTGTCTGCTCCTGAAGGAATTCCACCTGGTTATTTTTTGTTGTCCTTTAAAGCTAAATACAAATGAAATAAAACCTGTGCTCTGCTGCATAGTGAAACAGAATTTCATAGTGACCAACACTGTGTGAAACAGCCATTCAGTGTTGCTATACAATCCCACTCATTGTCAGATGCTAATGAGGTTGGAGTTGAACATGACGGAAAAACCTCCCAAACACTGCCATAGACCTAGCATCGTCCACCAAAGGAGGGCTGCGTATTGAGCTATAAAGAGGGCTCTGCTAAAGGACATGAGCTTCCATGCTGTGCACGCTCAGTTTCAGCCAAGTTGCCGGTTTGTCCATATACCGTAAAATTATCAATCTATGTATCATTTCGCACATACATTGAATTGATTGAGAGTGCAGCCCAAAAATCAGTGAAGCTGATAATGTGTAGTACGTGTATGGCTTTTCACTGAAATGCTCATTGACATGTTCTGTATCAGAACATAACTGCACTAATAAAACGGTCTAAAAATAGAAAAGTCCTGAACTAGTTTTTGCTTTAATTATGGAACAGACAATGGTTTCCAGCTTTTGTTTTGTTTTTGTTTTTTAATTACTGGTAGATTAGTAAAAATTAATAGTTGTGCAACCCCTAGTAGATATGGAGAAAATAAAGAAGCAGCATTCTCCCTGTTTTAAAGGGAACCCATTATGCAAAATTCACTTTTACATGGTGTTTAAACATAAACGTGTGTCAGCAGTGTGTGCACCCTACAGTGGTAAAAAGCCACTGCTCCTTTTTTTATATTCTCCATAAATCATAAACAGTGTCTCAAAATGAGTTGTTTTCATTTTCGCTCCAACGTGACGTCGTTGGAACAGACCCCGCCAACGACTGGTGACAGACTCTGCCCTATTAGCAGAGATCCTCCCCTGAGGGAGCGGCACACAGTCGGCCATGTTCTCCACGCTGGAGCACCTACACTGATGAGAAGAATGTGTCAGCTTTGTAAGCGTTCTGTTGTTGGCTGTAAAAATGAACATAAGAGTCTTCATGTACTCCCGGCATCAGAGCCACTGAAGACGCAGTGGAGAAGTTTTATTTCTGAAGGAAATGTGCCCCAAAAAATAGCTAAATTCATGTTTGTTTGTCCACTTGTTAGCCGATTCCACAGCTAATGTTGTTGCCGTAGTACCCGAAGCACGAGCTGCTCTCTTCTGGAAAGGGGGCGGGGAGCAGCAGCTCATTTGCATTTAAAGAGAAACGCACAAAAAGTACATTGTCCTTAACCATTACAGGTCAATAAGCATACCTAACAATCTCTTCCTCTCTTTCCCTCCCTCTCCCTGTCGAGCTACACATGATGCTCCCGAGATACCAGCGATCCTGACCCCTTCTGCTCTCCGGACCTGCCTGACCCACCCTGATGCAGTACTTCTGATTGGAGCTCTCAACAGTTGGAAGTTACATGCTGTTGCTGAGAATGGCCCCATACGGTGCAGCCTAAAGATCATTGAGATTGCTGAGGATAGGCCCACTTAAAAACCATAAGATGGCTTTGGACCTCAATTCATATGAACAGTTATGCTGTGATGGCTAGGACTACAATTGCTATTATAGCCTTAGCACTGCAATTACCACAAACAGTTTTACACTCAAGTCTCCATCATTGAACAGTGGAGAAGTTCAACAAAACAGACATCATGTAAAAACTGTAATGAATTTTTCCTGGTTACACAACTGCACTATTTGTCCACGTAGTATTAGCACAGGGACTTATTTATAATCGCACTATCCGGTGTCACCCAGATGAGGATGGTTCCTCTCAAGGTTTCTTTCTCGTATCGTCTCAGGGAGTTTTTCCTTGCCACCGTCACCTCTGGCTCGCTCATTAGGGATAAACTCATACATTTAAAATCTATATCCTGAATTTATACATTTCTGTAAAGCTGCTTTGGGACAATGTCCATTGTTAAAATCGCTATACAAATAAAACTGAATTGAATTTAAAAAAACTGCACGTTTTTGCTTCCACCAAAAAAAGGGGTGTTTTCAGCATGGCATAACAAAAAAAAAAATGATCCGTGGGGTATTTTGAGCTGAAACCTCGACACATTCTGGGGACATCTGAGACTTACATTACATCTTGTAAAAAGGGTCAAAATAGGTCTTCTTTAAAGTTAGCTCTGGATTAAAATAGCGCCTTCCACACAATCAGAAATCTCGCTTATCTCATTCAACAGCATCAAAATCAACCACTCTGATGGCAGGTGACAAATAACCATCGCCAATCTATCAATCACAGCCTTCAGCGGTGGCGTGTGTCAAAATGACATCCACAGCACCGTCTCAGCTCACTGCCAGACTAAATGACCGATGGCATCCTCGTCTTTGACACACTGTCACCCGTAAGAGCCATGGAGGAAGAATGAAGGATAGTTCAGTGTAGGAGACACCCCTAGTCCATACCACAGTGATGGCTACTGAAGTACTGAAGAGTTGACTGTTCTATTAAACATACAGTACATTTGAATAATTCACATCTGTCATTTAGATTCCCAGCCTGCTATCCCAAACACGAAGAACTAAACACAACGGGACGACAAAGAATCTGGACAGCACAATGGTGGAACCTAGCACCAAGATGTAGTTATCGCAGTAAGCCACACGTGCTAGAGTAGGTTAGCTGTTGCTCTCTTGCTTTCTCAAACACTAACGCCCTCAAAGCAGTTTGTAAGATGCCCTTCATGACTTCTTATGACTTGGAAGTGCATCAAATTTACATCACTTTCCAAACAAGGTGAGAAGGGGACAATGAGGAATGGATTTTAAAAGAGGAACACGCTTGTCCTTGGCAGTGAGCACAAACACACATGAAGTGGTATCCTTTGTGATTTACACACTAGTTTGGAACCTGAAGCTCTCATTTAATTATAGAAAATCTAATAAATTTTTCTTAGATCTGAACATAGAATTGCATCAGATCTGGAAACTTCTGGACAACAACTTCTCCTGAAGTCTACATCTCAGTTGACTCATCTAGGGGGTTATCTAACAAATTTCACTTGCACTAGTAAAGTAAAGGAAAAGCGCTTAAGATTAAAGAAAAAGTTCAGTGGAAAAAAAGTTTGCATCTCCTTTGGTTAACGTGGAAAGCATAAAAATATACAGTGGTGCTCAGAAGTTTGTGAACCCTTTAGAATTGTCTACATTTCTACATAAATATGACCTAAAAACATCATCTGATGTTCATCATCTGAAGTCCTAAATGTAGACAAACAGAATCCAATTAAACAAATGAGAAAAATATTATACTTGGTCGTTTATTTGTTGTGGAAAATGATCCAATTTTACATATCTGTGAGTGGGAAAAGCATGTGAACCTCTAAGATTAGCAGTTAATTTCAAGGTGAAATTAGCGTCAGGCATTTTCAAGTGAATGGGATGACAATCAGGTGTGAGTAAGTGTCAGGACATCTGTTCATGAATTGAATCTCAAGAGAAAGTGGCTCATGCAGCCAGACAATTAATAATCCGATATAAAAGTAGGGGTTTATTTGGTAAGTCAATTGATCCTAAAGAGGACGCTTTGAAGAGCTGAACCTTGATGCAGATTGACCAGTGCTGACCTAATTAATACCCACTCATCAAGAAAACAGACCTCCTGAGGGCAAGCTGAAAGCAAACGCAGTGAAGTTGGATCACAAGGACCACCGGAGAAATATACAATAACCTGCGTGCGTTTCATTCAGTACGTTTACATGGACGACAATAATCCGATATTAACCAGATTAAAACAATAATCTGATTAAGAAACTAGCATGTATACAGCGATTATTGATGCCCTTAATCCGACTAAACTCGTACTCGAAGTAAACACAAATGGAATTAAGACACGTGGAGTACTCCTGCTTTAGTCGCATTATCGACGTGTATTACAGACACGTACACACCTTAATCACACTATTAACGCCGTGTGAGAGTTTTCACCGCATTTTGCGACAGGACACGTACATACACGGCAGTGCTCAACCGTTTGACGGCAAACGAGACAGCACGGCTGCATCCTAAACCGCGTACTTACCTGCTATATAGTAGGAAAAATACATGTATCTCAGCTGCTACATAGTAGGTAATTACGCGGTTTAGGACGCAGCCCACGGCTTCAAGCAGTCGTCTATTTGCACATATAGCATGACAAATAATTAACTGCACTTGAAGATTTCATAAAATTAAAAGTTAAAGACCCCAAACTGTATACGGTACCATAACGAAGAAAACTATGTCGATACGTGAAATTCTGGAGGGAACGTCGGACGGCGTGGCGTGGGGACGTAATGACGTGTGCCGTTAATCGCTCTATGTTCTATAACGTAAAACAAGAACATGAAAGGAATATTCTAAAAGGGACCCATGTAAACACCTTAATCAGGATATTGTCCTACTCAGAATAAGGTCAATAATTAGATTACTGCTGTCCATGTAAACATACTGATTGACCCTAAGCACATAAGTCGTTCTACTCAAAAATGGTTAAAGAAGAATAAAGTTAATGTTTTGGAATAGCCAAGTCAAAGTCCTGACCTTAATTCAATAGAAATGTTGTGGAAGGACCTGAAGCAAGCAGTGCATGTGAGGAAACCCATCAGTATCCCAGAGTTGAAGCTGTTCTGTATTTATATGTAAGCATGCAACACAGACAGAGGAAAAGCGGCAAGCAACCTTCATAAGAGCAAGCAAGGAAAACAGAAGTGGCGGGAAAACGATTGCTGTGCAGCAGGCCTTTACTACAACAAAATCAGGCCATAATCACAAAAGTGTTTTACACGTTCTACCCATGTTCGTATAGGTTTCTTTTAGGTTCTTCAGTTTCCTCCCAATGTCCAAAATACATGCTGGTAGGTGGACTGGCTATGCTACATTGCACCTAGTTATGAATGAGTGTGTCCATGGTGCCTTGCAGTGGACTGGCATCACATTTGGGGGGAATTCTCTTGCCTTGCGGACAATTTTCCCAGGATAGGCTCTGGATAATCCATGACCCTGAATGAATGATTCCCAGAACATTTCTTTCAGTACACTATATACATCTGCAAATGTGCAGCCATACATCATTTCACCTTATCTTATAACCTAGAAAGACTCATTTACCTGCTGTCCTTCAATAAAACTAGGGATGCACCAAGATGAAAATTCTTGGCCGAAGCCGAAACCGAATATAATGAAAAACTTGGCCGAAGGCCGAATGCTTTTCCAAGAAAAAAATCAATTACAAAAACTACAATTTCTAAAAACTAAAAATTACAATTTTTTTTTATCATTCCAGCAGGCATAGGCTACCAACAAGGCACGATATAACTTTAAATAAATAAATGAGTAAAATAAAAATATTTTGATGTGGTCATCTTCGAGCCCCCCTTGAATAGACTATGTTAGGCCTATAACTGACTGCTGAAAGAATGGAACACTCTGTAGCCTACAACTAAAAAGTGCATTGACAAGAGTGCAAAAAATGGTTCTATTGGGGATATATACCGCTTGCGTCCCTGTACACCTCGCAGAGTATTATAGTAGATATAGTAGAGTTAGATACGTTGTTAATGTTATGTTCCCTTAAATAAATACGTCTTAACCTGCTTCCGTACTATACTCCCTTACGTCTCGCGACGTGACGGAATACTCCGGAACAGAAACAAAACAAACGCACGTGTCCACAGTAAACAATGTCACGGTTGTCAACATCCGAAGAGCATGCGCTCGTGCACGTAGCTCGTGCATGCAGGCGCCCCCTCATCGCTCCGAGCTAGTATCTCACTCTGGTTGCTAGGCTATTTGGCGTGTCATCAAACACGTCATTGTTCGGTCAAATTTATATGGCCTTTTCACTTTATTCGGCCGAACACCGAAAGTGCTTTTTTTTTGTGCTATTTTTGGCTGAATAATTTCGGTTGCCGAGTATTCGGTGCATCCCTAAATAAAACACTCTTACTGATTATCTCTTATTGAAATGTAGCAGTTTGAGCACTTAGACTGCAGTCATGTCATCTTCTAAACATCACAGTGAAAGTGTTTACACTGCATCACATTGTAGGAAAATACGCCTTTTAATCACTACTTTTTATGAGCTCGTTACAGCTATATAGAGAATTACAACTGAAATTCCTTTTCTGCTGACTTTTATAGCTGCTGCAGTGTCTTCTGTTTACACCCATATCATCTTATCCACGGAGGCAGGCCAGGGTTAACACGGAGAGAGAAAATATTTTATGAGCTGATGAATGATTCACGTGAATAGTGGGACGAGGTCCATCCTCCATTACATGGTCCTCCAGTGAATTACGAGAGGAGAGCTGAGGTTTTCAGGAGACACGTGTGTGCGTGTGCACACACACACACACACACACACACACACACACACACACAGCACAGCACAGCACAGCATGTGCAAGTACAGAAAGTGAAGAGAGGCACTTATAATAGGAATGATCATCTTGAACATCAAAAAAACCAGTGACTCACAGGAGCAGGAATACTTCCTTTTTGTGAGCCACTGGGAGACCAGTTAAGAAGCTGCTGGGAACCACTCTAGCCCTTCTGCCATGTCAGGCTTACACCGTGTACACACACACAGAGCATGGCCAGTTCAGCTGTAAATAAAAAAAGTAATGGCACTGTGCTTCTCTGCACTGCATTTCAAAACATTCCAGGCAGCAGTAACAAGGTCTAGCTTTTCTGAAGCGCTTTTCATTTGCCTATAGTCTAGAAAGCAGACGTCAACACTGCTGTTACATTTGTCTATTTTGTACCGCTGTAATGCTGCCACTATTTGACACGCACCTTCCGACTGTTTTTATGTTCCAATTAGATATGGTGGTAGCCTATTTGTATATAAGCTACTGCATAATATACACCCATGACTGAATAATGTCACTCTAATCCTGCATTCACACTAGCAAGACACAAATCTACAAATGACTATTCATTTCTGTGCAAGTACACAACACTGAGACAGGGCAAAAGCGGCACGCAACACACAGACTGACAAGCAATGTTTAAAATGACATTTTCTCTATTGGTATGATGCGGCAAAGTGACAAACGAAAAAGACTGGCTGTAGTTAATTTTCTCGGACCAATCCAAGAACAATCCATTTCTGCTGTCGCTGGAAACCCTGACTCGTGCAGTGGATAAAGAGCCCATACTGGGAAGTACAGCCTGAATGGGACACCAGTCCATCCCAGTGCACCATGTAGACACACCTTCATACTGGAGGAGCAACTTAGAGCAAACAATCTACCTACAGTCATGTTTTTGGGAGGTGGGATGAAACCGGAGAACCAGGAGGAAACCCACGTAGACCTATTCATCTCCACAGACAATAAACCTGAGCTCAGGATTCAACCGGGAACTCTGAGGCAGCACTTTTTTTCCTACCTGCATTTAGTCTAAATAAATTCTAGAAAAGCCATCACATTGGACTTTCCTACGTTTAACTACAATAAAACAGACACTTTAAACAAAGGTAACACGATGATGTTTATAAATGTTAGCAGCTCATGGGACAATTTGGGGGAAAAAAGGCAGAACATGCCAATGAGCAGCAACTTGTCACATGAGACAAGCGACACAAGTAACTCGATGCCCGATTATAATCTCTTGGACTCCTGGCCATGGATGGAGGGCAGATTGATAATGCCCTAACAAACCAGAACACCACAAAAGACATGGTAAATCTGATCCTCCCCTGCTAACTGTTTCATGTTAAATACTCTAAGGAGTTTTTATCTAGAAACTACAAACTTGTTAGCTAGAAAAAAAAAACTCCCTAACCCAGTCCCACCCAACTGCCCCCACACCACACCTGGTCCTCCTCCTAGGCTTACTTCAAACCTGTAGGAAACACCGGGTCTCCCATTCCTCGGTCTCTAGTGAGCGTGTATATAGTGTTGAATGCAAAGATTTAGATCATATTCACTTTTGAAACAAAACCATTTCATCCCTTCTTGTAGATCTTGATTATCTGCCTAATCAAGAAACAGACTTTTCAAGTGATTAGTCACACAAAGAGGACTGATTTCAGTTGATTTGCGTCAGTCTCAGTCATGGAACAAGCCTGGAGGCAAACGGAGAGAGTCTTCCACATGAGCAACAAAGCGGCACGCTACGAGAGCTGGAAAGCAGGAGAAGGACGCACACTGAAGACCGCAGCAATGCAGAGATGAAGACTGAACCTGCAGTCATCACACTTTACCATGCCTCGAGGCCTGATCATAAAGCGAAAGGCAAAGAAAAATGACTAAGAACTTTAAAAAATAAAATTAAAAAAATGGGACAACGAATAAAGAGATGTATTAAATTTTGTTTGGTGTTCCGTGCCGGTGAACACTCTCCCTATCCTGAAGCCTTACAGGAATTTACAGATGTTTTTTTTGTTTGTTTAAGATTTTTGTTTTTAATGGTACAGAGATTAAAGTGGTTAGAGGAAATCTGGGCAAGACTCATCCTGGTTCTCAAGCTGCCAAAGCTTTGGAGCACAGTTTTGGGTTAGTTAGGACGTGAAATAAAAACACCCAGTGGGGACTTGGCTCTCTTTCGGCCAGTCCGAAGAGAGAGATCGATAGAGTCAGAGGTGGACAGAGAAATGGATGAAAGTAAAAACCCTCAAGCCTGTTAGCGGTTTCTCCATCCAGGATCTTGTCAGTTCTGGGCAGAAGATCTCAGGCCAACAAGCGAAAAGCCAGTAACAAATCCCACCATTCCTGTCAAACATAGAAGATCCAGATGGCCTTTCCACAATTAAGCATCTTATAAAGAAAATATTCCATTTCTTTATAATCAAGACATAGTTTGTCAACAGGGGACTGAATGTCCTCCACAAGTTCAGAGCTCTGAATCTCTGACATTTAGCAGAGACAGAAAGAATCACAGCGAGGATTCTCCAACAGATTCAGACATTGCCATGGAAAGACTTGGAGATGCACTGGCATGGCCTGAGAGCTGAAGCTCTCTGCTCTGGCCATCTGGGTTATACCCATAGTCTTTGTTTTGCCTGCATACATGCAAATAAATCAGTCATGCACTAGAATGTTTGCAACAGAGCGTGGCATAGTGGTGCATAGTGCTGATGCCTACACGGTAGAAGAGGGTTCACCAATTCCACAAAATGGAATTTGTGGTTGGTCAGATTTAAGAGAACATATGTATAGATTACATAAAAATACATAGAGACAAAAAAATATATATAGTTTCTCATCAAAATGTGATCGCACACTTATCATACTTAATTGAATTTAAACACGTTTCTAAATACCAGTTTGAATTATGCAGTGAGCGTGATCAATTCACATAGTATTAACATGATTCAATTACATTAGAAATTCCCACGAGGCTGTTGGTGCTGGAAGTAATGACTGCAGTATTAAATGAAGCTGATTCAATCATGTGTGATGTGATAGTGAAGAGGGTAATGTCACTACCTCAACACCTGGGTTTGATCTTGAGCTCATGTGAGCGCAGGGCTTTGAAGATACACGATCAATTCATGTAGGATGCACGAAAGCAAATCGAGTTAATGTAACTCTGTTCATTCGCATGGATCCGATGGACGCATTCGAATAAAGTAAATTCAACAATTTTTTTTTTCCAGTGTTGGCAGAAGATCTTTAACCAACAAGAGAAGAGCATCTGGCAGATCAAATCCTCCCAGTCAAACACAGAAGATCGGCACACCCTCTTTGCAACACAACACTTTTGGTTTTTCCCTAAAGTGAACACAACGTATTCCTTCTCTTCATATGAATACACACTTTGCTCCTCCCACCAGCTAAATACATGCTGCAAGGTGGACTGGCTACTTTAGTGGCGAACGAGTACGTGTGTATGATACGCTGCAAAGGACTGGTGTCCCACCCAGGGTGTAGCCTGCGCTCCTCACAGTCTAATTTGTTAACCGTTCCACAAACCCGCTTTAGATCTATGGGTGACGGGGCTTTTTCCGTCTGTGCTCCTACCCTTTGTTCTTCCTCTCGAACTTGGGGAAGGTCAGACCTTTGACGTATTTTAAGCTCAACTCAAGACATTCTTTTTTTAGCGTTTGCTTGCTGATGTCTACTTTCATTATTATTACTATTACTATTATTATTATTATTAAGCTATCATTATTTAAAAAAACATTTCTGTGTACTGCTTATTTTGTGTACAGTGCTTTGAGAAACTGCTTATAAAAGGTGCTTTATAAAATAAAGTTTATTATTATTAACCACCACAACCCAGACCAGTAAGTTTTCAAGGATCTTAATCATCAGTAGCCTTTTTAGTGTAATAGCAACATAACGTAAACAGTTTAATGTTAAATTTAGATTCAGGGGAAGCTTATTCTACCAAACACCCTTTTTAACCTTACACTGCATGTCTCTGGATGAGTCATAACAGACACACACTCTGTGTCCAAAACACTGCCCAGCGCCCTATTTCCAAGCGCATCATGTGTATCCAGTGACCTATAGGTTCCCAACCCTGGTCCTGGAGTACACCCTGTCCTGCCCATTTGAATGTTTTTCCTGCTCTAAGCACAGAGGGCCCACTGGAGGCCCACTTCCCTCAAATATTCCTTACGGAGGGCTGGATCAGGTGTGTAGAGAGCAGAGAAAATGTCCTCTGCGGGCAGTGGAGTTGACGATTCTTACTTCTATCATTTAGTCACCAGCCCTAATAAAGGCGTTGTGGGATTATGCTTCTGGGCATTTTGTAAAACTCCCTACAAATACACTACATAGTACTAAGGTTGTGATTCAGACACGCAGCCTTTGTATACATCGATCATTTCACTGATGGTCTTCTGGGAGTAGCTATAAATGATGAAAGAGCTCTCTGTGAGACAAATAGGATAAAAATAACTTCATTTAGAAGGATACGGTTGGTTCAACCAATATTTTCGTTTAATTAAAAACCTGTTTCTTTAGTTAATTCTTTATTTTTGTGAGAGGCATGTGGAGAGATGAGCTTAATTCAGAACAGATTGCTTAATTAAAACTATTTTTGGCTTAGGAGTGCAGCGAATCACCCGAGCGAAACTGTACGATGTGTGCCGAAAATTTCCACAAGACCTGTGCGAAGGGGTGGAAAAACATAGATCATGGCATGGGGTGAGACGCTTTGTTCAACAAACGCCGCCGACATTCACTCCAGCGTAACGTGACGTGTTTGATTTGCAGCACTGAGTCGATTCTAATTTCACTGCTCTTTCAAAACATCACCAGCCCGTTCCGGCACAGTCACTGCGATCTTTACAGAAAGCTAATTTGTCATTGATTTGTGTGTAAGCAAAACTGCAGAGTCTACTCGCTCGCACAGCGGGAGCAGTATTGCTGAGTATAGCAAATCTGAGGAGAGAAGGATAGACAGACAAATGGAGAAAATCCCACAGCACAATGGCTTCCTGAGGGTTTGAGAGCCGTACCGATAGCTGTTAGGATTCGAAACGTCTCTTGCACTAAATGAATAGAGAACGAGGCGAACGCATGGCTGTGCAAATGGAGCAGGAAGGCTGTACTGAGATCTAACGTACCTGTAAGGATGAAGGGCTGAGAAGAGAACACGCGCTTTTATCCGTCTGAGATTAAGACTGGAGCTCACTGTTGCTGAAGAACTAAAGACCATAGATGTCAAGAACACAACAGAAAAAGCGGCTTAGTTCTGCTAAATCCCATCATCCTGAGCTGGGCAGCGAGCCTCCTGCTGCGAGAATAAAGTGTGCTTTAATTCGGGGGGTCACTCGGGCAGCCAACGAGGCCTGAGAAAGGAAATGAAGCTCATCAAAATGCACATTTCATTTTTAGCAACACTGAATGGATGAACAGAATCAAAAGATCATTTCCAACCAATTCTAATTTTAGCTGTGGAAGAAGTCTTTGTATGAAGCTGAAATTTCATCCTGATACTCGATGTCTGTCTGAAGTTTCATGCACTCATAACTCTCTGCTATTATAGACAGCCCACATGAAACCCCCGAAATGACAGCAATCATTTCAGGGATTTTATGATTAATGATAGCAATGAAAGCGAAGCAGACTGCAAACTGTGCTCAAGATGAGGAACTACAGCATCTTCCTTCAATACAATTAACCTGAGAAAACATCTGAAATATAAAACTCAGCACGAGGAGTTTATTGCCAGCAACACACAGCAGCAACCAACATTGCAGCAAACACTGACTAGCCAAGAGAGAAAAATAGGTCTACAGACAACACTAGTTGATCTAAAGCATAGGAGTAAGTCCTAGTCCTAGAAGTAAATGAAAGACTGAGCTCCAGTTATCGGAAGTGATTGGTTGCAGTTATTACTACTAAAGGTGGCACAATCAAATTTTAAGTTTAAGAGGACAATTAGTTTTTTTACATTGGTGATAGAAAGGTGCTGGTTAACTTTATTTTGCTTCAAATACGAAAATTATAAATAAAAACTGCATTGTGTGTACTCAAGTTGCCTTTATTTTATGTTGTATTTCATCTGAAGATCTAAAACTTTTTAGTATGAGATATAGACAAAAAAAAAAAAAAAAAAGAAATCAAATACTTTTTCACACCACGGTATCATTTCATAAAGCCCTTGATTTGCGAACACCAAGTAGGTTACTTAGTTTGGCATAAGTAAAATGGTATTTATTTATACGGCCCTTCTTTAGAATATGGTTGCTCTCATGGTTTCTTCCTCGTGTCGCCTCTGGCTTACTTATTAGAAATCTAAACCTACATCCGGATTTCTGTAAAGCCGCTTTGTGGCAAAGCCTATTGTTAAAAGTGTTAATAAAGCTGAATTGAAACTGAGCTGAAAACATATTTGCACATCATATCAAGAGTTTGGAACAAGAGACCAGTGTCATTTGGCAAACTTTACCTTAGGGGAAAAATGTTTTACATTCAGCATAAAAAGTATTGACTGACAGGAACACAATTGTAATCCCGGCTGAACATTCATATTTGTTTTGCTGCTCTATCACGCTAAATTTGAGACACGCATCTAATTTTAACCAAAACGAAACCATCATAGTTCATCAATTTGAGTGCATTGCAAATACAACGTGAATAATTTAAAACTAGATATATGTTATCTAGTTTCTATTTCATAAGCTGTAAGGTCATGTTACGATCTCCAGAAACAAATGACTTCCAGTTCGAAAGCATTTAATATTTAATGCAATAGATAACGCCGCTGCTTCTAACACACAGTGTCAACTGCATCACTTAATGACTGATACTGAATACATTCCTGTATGTTTTATGCATTATTTGAACTCATTAAGCATTGTGATTTGTGCTAGTGAAAGTTAGCATAACCTTGCTGGTCATCAAGTAAATTACATTCAAAATTTTATGAATGACGCAATACAGTGGATATAAACAGTCTACACACCCCTGTTAAGTTTTGTGTCAGGTAAAAAATTTAAACCATGTCAGAACTTATACCACACTCAATATGAAATTATAGCATATAAAACAATTAAGTGGAAAAACCAATCAAACATTTACAGCTTAAAAAAAAAAGAAAGAAAAAACTTACAATAACTTAGTTGCGTAAGTTTACACACCCCTAAACTAATACTTTGTTGAAGCACCTTTTGATTTTATTACACCACTCAGTCTTTTTAGGTTAAGAGTCTATCAGAATTTCACATCTTGACTTGGCAATATTTATTTTCTCACTCTTTCTTGCAAAAATATTCTAGCTCCATCAAATTGTGAGGGCATCTCCAGTGCACAGCTCACTTCAGGTCACCCCACAGATTTTCAGTTGGATTCAGGTCTGGGCTCTGGCTAGCTCATTCAAAAACATTGATCATCTTTTTGTGAAGCCATTCCTTGTTGATTTGGATGTATGCTTTGGGCCACAGTCATGCGGAAAGGTGAAATTCCTTTTCATCTTCATCTTCAGCTTACTAGCAGAGACCTGAAGGTTGTCAAATCGAATTTGTAGCTATTCATTATTCCCTCCACTGTGATAAAAGCCCCATTTCTGGCTGAAGAAAAGCAGCCCGAAAGCATGATGCTACCATCACCATGCTTTAACGTGGTTATGGTGTTCTCTTGGTGATGTGCTATTTTTTTGCACCAAACAAACTGGAATTTGGGGTGATTTGGTTGGGCTTGGACATTTTTTGTGAGAAAAGGTTTCTGTCTAGCAACCCTACAAGATTGTTGTCACATGCACAAAGTAATCAGTACTTGTCAGATATTCCTGCAGCTCCTTTAATGTTGCCGTAGGTCTCTTGGCAGCCTCCCTGGTAAGATTTTGTCTTGTCCTTTTGGACATTTTGAAGGGATGTCCTGTTCTTGGTAATACCGATGTGGTGCTCCTTTTTCTCCATTTGTTGTTGATGGCCTTCACGGTGTTCCATGCTACATCTAATGTTTTGGAAATTCTTTTTTTAGCCTTCTCCTGATTGATTCGTTTTGACAGTGAGACACTGTGCATGCTTTGTAAGCTCTTTGCGCAAAAAGGCTACAGTAGTCAGATAAAACCAAAAAGATGTGAAGATCCTACAAAAACAGCTGGGCATTATTTGGGGTTAATCAGAAATCAGAATAATTTCACTGATGACAGCTGCATGATCATTTACATTTGAACATGAGATTGAATGTGATTGGTTCATTCTGAACACAGCCACACCCCCAATTATAAAAGGGTGTGCACACTTATGCCAATCAGGCTACTGTAAGTTTATTATTTTTCCCTAAAATTCATGGTTATGCCTCACTTTGTCTTATTGGTTGAAAAAGTCACAGACAAATTCACACACTATGGACCCTACAGTTGAAAAAAAAGAAGCTGCCTTTGTCACATATATACCAGCTTGTTAGGAAGCTGGGGTCAGAGCGCAGGCTCAGTCATGACATGGCACCCCTGGAGCAGAGAGGGTTAAGGGCATTGCTTCAGGTCCCAACAGTGGCAGCTTAAACCCCCGACCTTTGGATCAATAACCTGGAGGGATGTAGCAAACCTCGAAGGAGAGGTGTTTTGGATTGAAATTTCCATGGTATGATAAACTATTCAAGAAACATAACGGTTTCACATCAACACATTAATCAACCATTTAAAGACCACACAAAGCTGGGGTTTCAATTAAAGAAGAAGAAAAAAAAAAAAAAAAAAAAAAAGACGATTTTAGTCTTAGTCAAGTGAGGTAACTATCCAATCATACATGTGACTAAAACTGTGACACTAACAACTGTACCAGTTGGTTTTATGCTATTTAGTAATAACAATCCAAGTGCACAACCTAGTACAATAAGATGACATTACTATTGGATGAGCCTCACAGCAATCCTAGCAAGTTATGTGCATGTACTATGTATATATTTAAATAAAAAAATAAAAAATAAAAAAAAATCAGGTAAAGAATGTATGAAGTTTCACATTCCAGTAATTTCCAGCATTTTCTATGCAGCAGATGCTGAGGTCAGGCACTTCGCTTCCTACAAGATTACAGCACTGAGGTAGTTGCTATTTCCCTCACACAGTGGCAGCTCTTCCTCCACCGCCTCAGGGCCTGCGGTACCTCTGTTTCTCAGCTCCTGCGCACGCTGGATAATGTAGCGATAGCCATCTCTCTTGCACTTACTCGCTCACTCACCACTCTGGCACAAGTCTAGTGATTTATTTATCTATCCTCATCAGCATTCGAAAACCTTCTGCTTAGCACATTACAAAGCAGTATTCTCATCTGGAGTAACAGCACTGGGTCACTAGTGGTTCACACAGAATTATGTCTCGAGGTTTAAGGGCACGGTAGTTTTACGGATGGGCTTGGCTGGGGGGAGTTTGGGCCACTCTCGGGAGTAGAAAAGCACTGCATAAATTTTAACGGCGGGTCTTTTTTTGCGAGAGACCTCGGGTGCACACGAAAACCCTGAAATATTTCAGAGAACGTTATGCAAAAATGCCCCAGTCCCCACATCATCATAATCTTCTATAACTACAGTCATGTGAAAAAATAAGTACACCCCATGGAAAGCGTTGGCTTTTTTGACATATTTGGACAAGCAAACATTTGATCATCTTTGAAACGGTACCAATTAATAAAGTTGATGTGCCTGAACAAAACCACAAGGAGCTTTTTCAATCATTTATTCGACAGAAATAGCAATAGATGTGATATTCTTCTGTGGAAAAAGTAAGTACACACACCCTTGGCCTCAGAAGCTTGTATTGCCCCCTTTAGCAGAAATAAACGTCTTGTAGGCGTGATGCATAACTGTTCACCAGGCTTTCGGGAATTTTTGACCACCCTTCCATGCAACATTCTTTCAGTTGCAAGATGTTTGAGGGTTTGCTTGCATGTACTGCCCGTTTCAAACCCGTAGAAGCATGCACTTTGACACCAACAGTTGCAAGACTTACTAGCAGATCCTGTGATGAAATATTGGGGTTCTTGATGACTTTTTTTATTTATTTATTTTTTAACATCAGATGGTCTGCTCTTGGGCTAAATTTGCTGGGATGCTCAGTCTTGGACAAATTGGCAGTTGTTTAAAAGTCTGCACCACTTGTAGATGATTTTCCTTACAGTGGAATGATGCATTTCAAATAATTTAGAGATCTTTTTAAATCCCTTGCCAGACTCATAGCCATCCACAACCTTTTTTCCTGAAGGCCTTACAGAACTCTTCAGATCTTGGCATGAGAACACCACACACCTCAATAACAAAGGGAACACCAGACACTAGATATGAGGGGGGTATAAATAAGACCAGTTCCACCTGCACTCCCTGGGCAGGTTCTCATCACTGGCACCTGATTCTAATTTTATGGATTTAAAGTTTTTATAAAATGTAGGGGTGTACATACTTTTTCCATGGGACTGATTTTTTGTTCATTTAAAATGTGAAAATGACTTCAAAATGTCGATTTAATGCGTCATTTGATATCATGCACTAACTTTATCTGGAAGTATTATTACTCATGGATTAAATAAACGTAAGTCAATGCAGGTGGATTCCATTAACACAAACAAATGTCAATTAATACATATGCTAACCCACTTTAACATTACTCATGGTTAATTAACACAGAAGACTTAGCATTTATGTTTAATATACTGGTAAACTCTTTGGTACAATAAAAGACTTCTCTGGACAATCTCCAGCTTAGAGCAAGAGACCAAGAATTACCTTGCATCTGGTAAAAATATAATGTGTCAGGGAACATATATCAAAAGGATATAAAATACTTTTACATCAATTCAAATCCCACAGGTCTTTTTTATCTGCTTCATTCCACACAAAGTCCCCGATCTCACAAAGATATTTATGCAGCCTTTCAGTGCATCAATTAAAGCGTCATCACTGAACTCATATTTCCACATAATTGACATTTCCTAACAAGAAGGGAGTAACACTGGGGCATAGAGTTCCTCGTACAAGCGTTGAACAAAGCCGAATTAAGGCTTACATTAAGAGAAGTTCCGGCTCAGCTGCTGGATGTACATCATTAGGTGAACGCTGCTAAGTGCAGTCTCTTCATTACCCAGTCAGGAGTGCAACAGGAACATAGAAGCCTATCATTTAGGGCAGGCTACAAAGCAGACTCGCTGGCGCTTTTTTTTTTTTCCAGGAGAGCGGTCAAAGCAGAGTATCAAAACACAGACATCTAAGGCTCAGGACCAGGAGAGCGAAGCTGTAGAACTGATATATAGCTGGACAAAAAACATCATGGAATAAAGACATCAAAGCGAGCCTGTGCAGGTTTTACAGAGAGAAAATAGGCTGGGACTTTCGATTAACCCAAATTTTTTAATACAATTTCCCCATTTGTGTCTCTATAAAATTGCTGTGTAGCATCAAGTAATAATTCACAGATCCCACTTCTCCCATTTTTAATACAATTGCAGTATTATTACAATTGCACTGGTTTCAGGACATGCCAAATTGTTGTATTGGCTATACCCAATGTTTGTGCAATGCCTCTGATTTTCATTTTCTCAGCTTCAAAATGGATCGATTTTCTCCCATAGGCAGCTCTCTGACCGTCATGTTGGCTTATCCTATTTAACAATAAACACAGTCTGCACCGGTAAAAGTGAAGTCTAATACCAAGAGTAGACGTTCAGAGCTATTTACTGCTTGAGCAATCAATCAGCAGGACGCACCTGGGTAACAAGAAACACCTGCCAGTCGCATGCGCCAATATTTTTGCTCGCTTACAAATTGGGTGGTCTGATACCAAACGTGGTATATTCTATGTTGTTTAACACATCTACATATAAATACCAGGAAATAAAAGCTGAAATTCTAATCTCTGCTCATATTCATCTTTTGATTTGAAACCCAAATGTCCTCAGTCAAGAGCAGAATCAAATGAATCAGCCTTGCCGTTCCAATTGTTTTGGAGGGGACTGTAAATGACTAGCCTAAAACGTAATTGTTAATGCCATGTAATTATGTACAGTTAGTTAGTTGGGCTGCTTAGAAACCTAAATGACTAGGTTGAAACATGAGAGCTAATGTAATGTAATAATGTATAGCCAGTTAGTTAGCTAACTGGCTATACATTTAGCCACTAACCCCGTGTCCCGGCACACTAACCCCGTGTCCCGGCACACTAACCCCGTGTCCCGGCACACTAACCCCGTGTCTCAATCAGCTCCACTAGTTCAGTAGTCAGGGCACTGACTAGGGAGTCAGCCATTTTAAGCGCTGTCTCAACTGCAAAATCTTTCTTGAACGTTCACTCCCTAAAAAAATCCCACAATGCATTGCAAAAAACCAGGGAGCATCGATGCTCACTACGTTCCCTTACTGGAAGTGATGCCCTGTTTTCTGAAGCCTCTCAGCACGAAAAGAAAAATAAATAAATAAATAAATAAATAAATGGAGGACGAACCATCAGCCAACTTTTGACTACAAATGTAAGTAGCTTGTTATTGTAGCTCTCAAATGATTACTTACCTAAGGGATTTTTTGCTTTATTTGACGTTCCACATATGACGACCTCAACTAAAAGCCACCAAGTCATTGATGAATGTTTCGGTGATGAGCTTTGGCATTCTCTCTTTGCACCCCAAGTAGACATAACATTACTGCGAGTCTTACGCCAACAGGAGATCATATATA
This sequence comes from Ictalurus furcatus, assembly GCF_023375685.1. NCBI lineage: Eukaryota > Metazoa > Chordata > Actinopteri > Siluriformes > Ictaluridae > Ictalurus > Ictalurus furcatus. The sequence continues at coordinate 25,673,456 of NC_071260.1, read as the reverse complement.
TTAGCTTTACACTGGACTTTATTCGGCGCAGATTCGTCAGTGTCTACACACACCTGCGTGTTCCTGATTTGGAAAAGTCATCCATGCACTCTATTTAATCTGCATAATAAAAATCTTTCTACTCGCAGCTGTGTGTATTCAGCACACGGTGAGATTCAGAAGCACATACTACAGTTACAGCATGGAGGTGCGTCACGTTGTCGGGCGTGTTACATTAAACGTTCACACTGTTTATTATCTTTCTCTGCTTGCTGAACCTACATGCGCATCCACTGGGTAATCAGGAATAAAGAAAAACACTTCTAGCTGGACGCAAAAATGAAACGTTTCTCCTCCGAGTGTCTGGGCTACTGCTATGTCCCTTCCTCTCAAACTAAATTACATCAACAAACTCCACTTAAAGCAGTAAAGCCTTTAGGACACAAGCGGAGGCACAAGTCAGATTGGACATGGTGTGGTCTTAGTCAGCAGGGTGTCAGCGGACAGTGTGGCAAGGTCAGCAGGACGTTCAACTCGCAGCCATGATGCGTCAGAGGACAAGTGGCGTCATCAGGCTGAAGTTCACCACAGTGAGAAAGAGCAAGAGAGAGCGACAGAGAAGAATTAGGACACGTGAGAGCTTGCCAAGTCCGCACACCACTTCTCTGCTCCTCACTCCAAAACAGTAGCCACAAGCTATAATCAACATCCGTGCATGTGTGTCCGTGTCCCCCAGACGAGTGGAGATGCCTTGTTTATATTTCCATCAGCCGGCCCCAGCCCAAATCCAGATGCTCTTAAGATAATAAACAAGTCCTCTTTGTCTTCAAAGGTTAAAAAGATAAAACCCAATCCAAGTGCAGCAGAAGATAAACACACACGCACCCCTCACTGACCTTTGAAGTCTGGAGCAGATCACTGACGAAGGTGATCCTTTAACGCTCAGACTAATTCAGCATCTACATCAGATAGCGAGAGCTCTTAAGTGAATGATGTGAGGAAACCTGCATGAACCCGGCGAGAGGGAGGGAAAGAATGAAAGAAGGACACAGATGGATGTGCGCATGTGATGTACTGTTTTGGAGCTGTGATAAAGCCTCCTCTTACTCCTTTCGCTCTCCCTCCTGCTCTAGCTGTCAGTGTGCTCTGCAGAAGCAGCACCGCTGCCATCACCAGGCTCCATCAAGTGTCCACAGGGACGCTGAAAATCAGATGAAAAGACTCTAACTAGATAAATCTCTGCGACAGCAAACTGAAATGAAACGCTGCTGCATATTTGCCTTTAACACAAATTGACCAAGGGCTTGAGACCACCCAATAGTGCAAGACAGCAAATACATAATGAATACCTGAAGCATGTAGGAGAGAGTGATCGGAAGAGACGTTATAACCTTATGAGAAACATTACTGCACTGAATTAGGTCACAAAACGTTCCTGAGAGTATAGTGGCTATAGTCAGCACTTTAATAACACTGGCTAGCTGAAATGCTACTCACGATAACAAGTAGCTGCCTGGACAACCTTTTCCCCTCCTGTTCCTTGTTTATCAAATCCATAGACTCAGGTTTTTTGTCAAGGCGCATCCCACTTGGGTCGCATGTTGAGAATCTCTTACTCAACTTAGACTTCACTTGTGATTCAACTCAAGACTTCAACTTTACTGACTTGGGACTTGACTCAGACTCGAGATGAAAGACTTCTGAAATTTCAGCCTTGATAAAAACATGAACAAATGGTAAATGGCACACTTCTATAGCGCTTTTATCCAAAGCGCTTTACACTGTGTCTCATTCACCCATTCACACACGCACACACACACACACACACACACCAATGGTAGCAGAGCTGCCATGCAAGGCGCTAACTTGCCATCAGGAGCAACTTGGGGTTCAGCGTCTTGCCTAAGGACACTTCGGCATGTGGAGTCATGTGGGCCAGGAATCGAACCACCAACCCTACGATTAGTGGACAACCCACTCTACCAACTGAGCCACAGCGGCCCCGGGTGTGGCTAATAAATGTCTAATAAATGAATAAAGGACTGCCAAAATTACAAAGGAAAAGAATAGCACTGTTCTGTGTCATGCTATCTGTGTGCAGCTCACAGCAGTAAATCATAAAACCAGAAAGGAAAAGCATTGCAGTGTTTAAGATATCTACAGATATTTTAGATATATTAGAAATAATATAGCAGTGTTTTTCAGCTTACAATCCGAGTTCATGGCTAAAGACTTGAGACTCTGAGCTCCGAGGCCTGCGACTCGACTCGGCCGCCGGCTCAGAGACTTCAGCACGGAGACTTTGCTCAGCTCAGAATCTTGAGACTTGACTTGGAATTTGGGCCAGAGGCCAGAGACTCGATTCAGATTTGAAAAAAAAAAAGTGAATTCTGAACATTTCGGTATAATGATCATTTTATCATCACATCATCGCCGTGATACAATGTTTCTGCAGTATTGTCACTCATAAAATGTAAATTGTTGCAAGAGAATTTAAATTGCTTAATCAAATGACTTTATATGACTTAAGTAATTGTTCCAACACACATGTTCCACACACACATACCCCCCCAGAACATCATCATCATGCAGACTACCTAAATGTAATTAGGCTCCCCTTATTCTGCAGAATTAAATGAACAAGGCAAAACATTAATATTACTGTGAAATAATGAAAGTGTAGTAGCTAAATAAAGTTATTCCGTAAACACATATGCATATAGACACAGAGTATAAAAGAGGACATTATTACAGGAATGAGAACTCTAACCAGAAAGAAATTCAAGCTTTTAAAATAAACTCACCTCTTCAATTAGTAACAGCTCTGCGATTTCTCTCTTTTCTACACACACACACACACACAACTTGGACTGCCCAGCACTGTGGCAATATTCCAGATATAATAGCTAAAACCAGATGTGATGCTGCATCATTCACTTCTTCGAATCAGATTTAAAGCTACAGTCCATGAAGGATTTTTTTTTTGGAGGGGGAGGGGTCATTATTGAGTCAGGGGGAAAATACTGCGTTTCTACTCCGAGCTGGTGCACGTCACTCTGGAAATCCTGCACTAGTAATTCAGAATAAATCACGGTCTGAGCTGTCAGTTTCAAAATGTCAGGTTCAAATTAAAGGTACATGCCACATGCCAGTTTAAAAGAAATACGGCCAAAGACCCGCCCACAGTTTTCCCCATATACAGCAGCTTTCCCCTTCCGGCCTTACACAATGTTCAACAGTACAAAATGACTCCATTTTTGTACTTTGTACACCACCACAGAGAATTTGAAAATGAATCAATCAAGATGTGATTGAAGTGTAGACTTTTGAACTTTAATTCAAGGGGATGAACAAAAATATTACATTAACCGTTTAGGAATTACAGCCACGGAGTCCCTATAATTTTCACGGGCTCAAACGTAAGTGGACAATTGTTGATGAGCAGTTTCATGGCCAGGTGTGGCCCGTTTCCTCACTATATCATGACAAATTAAGGAGATTAAAAGGTCTGTAGTTGATGCCAGTTGTTGAATTTGCATGTGGTAGCTGTTCATGGGAATTCTCAATAAGGAGGTGTCGATGCAAGTGAAGGAGGCCAACATTAGGCTGAAAAAACAAAAACAGACCTAGCAGAGACATAGCAGAAACTTTAGCAGGGGCCAAATCAACAATTTGCTTTTAAACAAAAAAAACTGATCCATTGGTGTTGATTGATGATGCGACTGCTGATAGAACTAGCAGGATGAATTCTGAAGCGTACAGAACTATACGTTCTGCTCAGAGTCGGTTAAATGCTGCAAAACTGATAGGACGGCGCTTCACAATACAGATGGATAATGACCCACGAAAGCAACCCAAGAGCTTCTTAAGGCAAAGAAATTAAAATGTTCTTAAATGTCTGATGACCCTGACCCCATTGAGCATGCTTTTCACTTACTGAAGACAAAACGGAAGGCAGAAAGACCAACAAACAAGCAGCAACTGAAGACAGCTGCAGTAAAGACCTGAGCAGTTGAGGCATAAGGGGCCTTGCTCAAGGGCCCAACAATGGCAGTTTGGTGTTTCTGAGGTTTGAACTCGCAACCTTCTGAGCAGTAGTCCAACAACTTAACCGCTGAGCTACCACCGCATGAAACAAGTTGCATTGCACCACACCACCATGAAGTTTCCAGATGCAAAGGTTTGGTTTTTTTTTTTTTTAATGTCTTTCTTTGGTTGCTGAACCTACCACTCCACCAGGCAACTACGAAACTACAAAACATGCCAAGATAAAGCTATTTAACCTGAGCACCCAGGCTACTACCAAGGCCCAAATCTTCTAGTTTAGGCTCAGGTCTCATATAAAACAGTTTGGGATTTTTTTTTGTTGTTTTTTTTTTGTTTTTTTTTTTTTAAATGTGAGAGAGTAACAAACCATCAATCACTCAGCTATGAACAACCAGCAGGGTCACAAATCCTAGACTTAAGTCTGACACACCCTCCAGAGTTCATTTCTTCCTCTGCTAGCCTTTAATTGTGCCCAGCATGCAGCCATTGTGGGCTGTTATTCTGAAGGTCATGGTGAAGAAGTCTCGGAGTCACTTGCCTTCCACTTTTCTGCTGCCGCATACAGACCAGCGGGGATCAAGGCTTGTGCCATTACCACTTCATTAAAAAATCATGGTGGTACTTAAGAGACCTCTGTCTCTGTGTTTAACAGGAGAGATTTAAAGCTGCATTGAGATGGCCTTCACTTAAAGACTATGTGAGGAATTTAAACATCAGACAGAAAGACTGCTTTTATATATGTTTTAGGTGAAGCGAGACCAAGCTGTTCTTTGCCTGAGCATGGCTGTGAGGCTGGATTTTATTCTCCTTGCTCTCATCAGGGCTTCTACAGCGATGGAGATAAAAAATAAATAAATAAATAAAAAAGCAAACATTTTTAACGAGACACTTCTCTCATACTCAAGCTATTCAACAGGTCTTTTTTATAGGGAAAAAGGACTGCAGAAGATTAAGGGTATTTGGATAACCAAATAAGGGTATGAACATAAATAGAGGCAGGCGAGAAAGCATGTACAGGAGAGAATGAATAAATAGTAGCCCACGTCTAGTTTTAAACCCATCAGAACCTGAGTGCCTCCAATTAAAAGTACAATCACAGAAGCCCTCACAGATTAAGAGGTGTACGATCTGAGCAGAGTGATCTCCACTAACGTGACCCTGCTAGAAGTCTGTGTGAGAGACACAGCTCGGAAAAACATCTAGAAAGTTTGGTGGTGGCGCTAACCATGAGTGAGCGTCATCGTGAGGTCTCACTGGAGGGAACTGTCAGTCAGCTGAAGTGTTGAGAACATGTGAGACTCCAGACAAGAAAGAAGAGGGGGGGATGATGAGAAATAGGGAAAGGAGGTGAGAGTCTCTGGCTGTGTTTGAAATGGCAAATACACACACACACACACACACACACACACACACACACACACACATATACATACACATATATATATATATATATATACACACATACATATACATATATTATATATATACACACACACACACACACACACACACACACACACACATATACATACACACACACACACACACACATACATACACACACACAAATACATATATACACATACACACTAGGAGTGGGTTGAAGACATCTCTCAGATACACAATGTGTGTCAAATTAAGAAACTGACAGCAAAATTGGTCGTCTGTGGCTCAGGTGGTAGAGCGGGTTGTCCACTAATCGTAGGGTTCGCGGCTCGATTCCCGGCCCACATGACTCCATACACACCGAAGTATCCTCGGGTAAGACACTGAACCCCAAGTTGCTCCCCATGGCAAGCTAGCCCCTTGCGTGGCAGCTCTGCAGCCATTGGTGTGCAAGTGTGTGTGTGTGAATGAGAAACACTGTAGAGCACTTTATAGACCCGCTAAGGTTATACACACACACACAAAAAAAAAAAAACAAGTGCGCACTATACAAGTGCAGACCCTAAGACAGTAATGCTACTTTTTAAACACGTGGAACAAAAACCTGTGAGTCCCCAAAGTCTCCACTCCATACATTTGGGGAAATGAACACTTTTTAAGAAGATGTCTTCGAAAAAAATATCATACTTAAGGTGTTTTGTTTTTGTTTTTGTTTTTTCCTTCAGGCTTTAAGAATGCCTTTGACAAAAGAACAACTTATTGAAATCATTTTCATAGCTGGATCGGGAAGCTGTCGCAAGTTTGCGATGAACTTTAACAGAAAACATGACAAGCACATCACACACACACACGAGACACTGTTGCCAAACTCATTAACAAATTGAAAAAGACAGGAAGTGTTGCGGACTAAACGAGACGTGGACGTCCACGAACATCCACTGACGGAGGCACAACTGACGTGGTGCTGGCGTACATAGTCCTCTACGTATGGAGACTTTTGGGACACCCTGTACGCATCAGTCCATACAGGATTTTGTAGAGGGTTTTTTTGTGTGATTGCAAATAGTATTTTTTGGCCGCAGCAATGTAATTAGGGTTTTTTTTTTTTTTTTGCAGAAAACTACTTTAATTGGTGAAATCGCAATTCTAGGAAATAGTTTTGTTCCACTGACATTTTCCCACTGTTTTTCACAGTGATGGTTCGTAAATGAGACCTTTTAGCTGTACTCATGTTCGATGCACGTGACTCGAAGAGGGCGTTGGCACTATGGCAAAAACATATATTTTAACTATATAAAATACACAATATATACAACATACGTCATGTTTAGTCTGTTGATGTTTACATAGCTGACAATAGTGCCAACGAAGAACAAACAACGTTATTCAGAAATTGCTTAAAAAGGAACATGAGGGAAATAAAACGACTGGTTAAAAGTCATTTTATAGTCCAATTACTCTCACAAAATAACCAACACGTAAATGACAGCTCTAATTAGGGCTCGTGTTTCTCAGAATGCCGGTAAATGATCAGTGATGCACAAAAACTGTTTTGGTAAATCTCAACATGGCACCGTGAAATCAAAATCAAACCGAATTGTAAAGATCATAAAGCACGCCATCCAAACATTCGCTTCGTATAAACAATACTTATGCTGTCAGATGGAAAATAAGAGGATAAAAAGGCAACAAAGAGACCATGTAGATTGACAGGAGCTAAATAAACACCGCGTATTCACCCTGCTGAGGGAGACAGAAACGAAAAACAACATGCTGACAAAACCCTAAGGGTAAAAAGAGTCATATCTGCGCCATAAATAATGATGAACAATCTCCAGTGTCAGAGGCAGGTGAGAACGAATCAGAAACTAGCAGCTCTCGGCTTGTCTGCCTCAATTCACTACATTTCAGAGCCCAAAACAGAAACCATCGCATCTAGAGCGAGTGCGAATGTGCGAATGTGTGAGTGCAAGAACACTGCCAAACCCCAACATCACCACTGTGCACAAATAAATGGAAGAAGAAGAAGCAGAAATAATCCTCTGTGTGACTGGGAAGTGTATTAGAAACAGGCATTCTCTGCTAGGTGTAGAAGAGATGGTGTCATCTGTAAGACGATGCCAGATAAAGTAGGTGCAATAATAGCGTGGGAGACATCTGTTGGGAATCCGGCTTTCAGATGCGCTACAGCACGGGTCAGCGGGAAGACAGCGCGTCAGCAGGGCCGCAGAGATCGCACTCCTTCTGCACCGCTGTTGTGTTTAGCATTAACTCTGTGGTTAGGGCAAATAAACAGATGTCCTGGATTTTTATATGAACCAGGACCCAGTGCAACAATGTCAACTTAATCCAATGTAATGCTAATTTAAAAAAAAAAAAAAAAAAAAAAAACCCCCAAGGTGTCTAACCCACTCACTCTATATGTTGTGTTAGTAAAGCAGGGATTTAAAAAAGTGGAGCGCTCCGTAAAACCAGTCAGACCTGCTTTAAAAAAATAAAAAACCAGATCAAATTCAAGTGAGCGAACAAAGTGCAGGTGTACGCCCTAAAAACCAGCGGGCACCTGCCAGGTCTCTGGCTTCACTCAATTGCAGTACAAGCTTTGCGGGTTTTTTATTTATTTATTTGTTTTGGGTCTTCGTATTCCAGGTGCACCTGACTTGAACATCTTTCAGTGTCATCAATCGGCACCGTAACACATCCGAGCTCCATTCCAGGTGGCCGGTGTAGGAATGCCAACCATCGTCCTTTTCAAGTCACAGTGCATGACCGTATAGTTACGTTTTTCAAAATACAGATTAAAAATGCATTTCTTTTTCCCCCCCCAGGGCTTTTTTTTTTTAACCTCAGCGCTGCCTTTCCTAGCAACCACTCTCTCTTTCATCTCAGAATGACAATGTGATAAGTACTGACAATGCAAGAGATTTTATGGAAATGTCATTCATAAACACATATTTTATATATATATATATATATATATATATATATATATATAGGAAAGGATTCTGTCGTATCCTGTGGGAAAAGAGTTCTCACACTCTTTCTTCGGTTTAAAAGACACTCTGAAAGCACTCTTCTACTGTCTCCTGCCAAAACAAAATCGAAACCGAGTACTGGCTGAGTTTAAAATGTAGAACAATAAAAATAAAAATATAGAGGACCTTTAAAAAGATGTGTGGAAGAAGCGAAGTAAGTCACTCAACTCCTAGCATAGGTACAGCCTACATACATTACTTAACAGATGTATGTATGTATGTATGTATGTATGTATACACACACCGTCCACTTTATTAGGAACACCTGTCACCTGTACATTCATGGTTTTATCTAATCAGCCAATCGTGTGGCAGCAGCACAACGCGAAATATCATGCATATACAAGTCAAGAGCTTCAGATAAGGTTCACATCAAACATCAGAATGAAGAAAAAGTGTGATCTCTGTGACTCTGATTGTGGCGTGGATGATGGTAGCAGAATTTGAGAAACTGCTGTTCTCCTAGGAATTTAACACACAACAGTCTCTAGAGTTTACACAGAATGGTGCACCAAAAAATAAATAAATAAAATAAAACCATTGAGTGAGCGACAGTTACGTGGGTGGAAATGATAAGAGAGGTGAGAGGAAAATGGCCAGATTGGTTCAAGCTGCCAGGAAGGATATAGTAACTCAATCATTCTTTACAATCGTGTTGGATATAGCCCAACCACCACAACGTTTGATGTGCTGTGCGTTCTGAGATGCTTTTCTGCTCATCACGGCTGTAAAGAGTGCTTATTTGCATTACTACAGACTTACAGCTCAAACAAGTCTGGTCATTCTCCTCTGATCTCTCACATCAAGGTGTTTCAGCCTGCAGACCCTCCACTCACAGGATGTTTTTTTTCGGATTCACCATTCTGTGTAAACGGCACACACTGTTAATGTTTGAACAAAAATTTTACAATAATTGTTTTTCTTAATCTTTAAATGGTTGATTAATACCAAGGCACCATGATACCCGTGATATTTTTTAGGCATATGGTGGACATTTCAAACTGTAACGGTCCTATTATTCTGCAGTAGGGAGTAATGAAATGTTAAGCAACCACAACCTAAGGCATCTGAACACAGACTGTGTCTGAAAAAAACAAACTCAATTTCAATGGCTATCGAGTCTACTGTCACCTCCTGAGTCCCACTGCAGGAATCAATTATTCAAAAAAAAAAAAAAAGGGGGGGGGGGGGACCCCACAAGTCCAAGGAGTTGAGAGTAGGAACAGAGGTGACAAAAAAAAAAAAAAAACAGACCTCTGCTCTATAAACACCTAAAAAGGGAATTAATTGAAAGATAATAAAATGGGATTTTCCTCGAGAAAGACATTCATATCCTATATCAGATGAATGCAACATGTTTTCCATTTAGCATGTTCTCTTTACTGAAGCTCATGTTCCATGTTTGTTTACTAATTAGTGTTTTTAGGCCCAGACAATCATGCACAATGGCCATGACCAGGCTGGATGACCAAAACAGGTATGGCGTGTCTCTGCTGTCAATGGTCATTCATTATAAAACCGGAAATGAAATCCATGATTGTGAATATAACTCATGAAATGATCAGCTATGCTTGGCCAAAATTGTCAATTTAATGTAAAGTGATGAAAGCATAAATGCTGCAGAAATGGACTCTCTAAAATAAACGCAGATGTTTCTCTAGTCCCACCAAAAGAATATCCATCTATCCATCAAGTTTCTGTACCACTCATCCTATGCAGGGTCGCAGGGAGCCTGGAGCCTCTCCGAGGGAACTCGGGGTACAAGGCAGGGGTCACCCTGGACGTGGTGAAAACCCACCGTAGTGCACAATCACACACTACGGACAATTTGGAAATACCAGTCTGACTACAACGCATGTCTTTGGACTGAGGGAGGAAACCGGGAGTACCCCCGGAAGCACGGGGAGAACATGCAAGCAGGGCGGAATCGTGACTCGAACCCCCAACTCTGGAGGTGTAAGGCAAACGTACTAACCACCAAGCCACCGTGTACCCAACAAAAGAACCTCTCAAACTACAGTCGTCATAAAAGTAGGAGATTTTACAGTGAAAAATGGTTTAGCGCTTTCAAGGGTTTGCCAATTTAAGTGATTAAGAGGCCATTATCAATAATAGTTTTATTTGAAAAATGGTAGCTACACAGGGAGCTTATGTTTGACATTTTTCAAGAATTTAATTAAATAAAAAATTATAATGAGATAATCATTGCCAGCATGTACTGCATCAAAATAACCTGCAGTAACACAGTTAACACCCATCTCTGCATGCTACAAGCAGGGCCGGACTCATGTCAACTCATCTCAACAGAAGTTTGCACACGTGTTTATATTCTGTCACTTTAACTTATGACCATCTACAGATTGTGTACCTGAAGCTGATGGGTTACGTTATGAAGCAGGAGATATTAGAGAACCAAGGTATTTAACTCATTTGCAGCCTGTGGTCTGAGAATGACCTTTGACCTTGCTATGTAGCCTTTGACGGAGCTTGTATCGATAGCTGCGTAGATGGAAAAGTGATGAGCAAGCAAAGAGCAGATGGCAACAGATGCTCCAGCAGAACAACGGTTCCCAAGAAATCCACAATCACTGAGTAGGAGAGAAACGTCCAGATGCTCAGTTTGGCCTCGGGTGCCTCTGAAGCCTGTTAGAGAGTGTGGGCCAGCTAGACACGGACAGATCATGTTTTCTTGTCTTAATCAGCTTGTGTTTGCATGTTGGTGTGATGATCAGGAAAGCATGATAAGAACACCTGAAATAATTGTATAGCGTATATAATTGTATAATCTCCGTCCGGTCGCGAGCAGCCGATGAAGACCAGAGGCGGGTCTTTTGTTACAAACCTACGTAGGTCAGTGCAGGAAGTAAGTTTTAATCACTAACGACTCGTTTCAGCTGTTCAGAATCGGTTCCTTCTTTTGGAAGTCAATAACTCAGTTTGTCATGCACGGTGATTTTTGAAACTTTGCAGACTTTTTACATTCACAAACAGTTCTATAACACACTATATGAACGGTAATAATTCAGAAACTATAATAGGTGCACTTTAACATCATACAGTTGATTTTTGTATTTTGTATAGTTGAAATTATATTTCTACATTTACACGACCGAGAAATTGATAAGTTGTGTCTTAAATGACGTACTATACACTATGTACTCTACCATCTAGAAGAGTAGTATCATCTCAATGGGAAAAATTTTTACTGGAAATTCAGGCTGCAGCTAATAATTATTTTCATAATCGATTAGTTGGCCTATTATTTTCCTATGAATCGATTTATTGGGTGGGGGAGAGCAACTTTTCAGTACCATTTTTTTCACTTATTTAAAATAAAAACCACAAACTGAATGTTACAAATATAAACTTCAGACTAAAACTTTACACAACTGATTCTCCAATTATATAAGACCCCAATACACAAAAGAACCCAATACACACAAACACACCAGAATATATATTATTCATTTAGGACTGTAGTTTAATTCCGTGCTTTTTTTTTGCATCCATAAAAATAATGCATAAATACTTATATTAGTATATTATATATTAGTTTATAAATTATATAACAGTAAGTTTATATTATATAATAGTATTTATGCATTACTTTTTATAAAAGGTAACGTTGACAAACAGAAAACTGAAGAAAGTCACTGTCGGTGACTCTGGGTGTCTGCTAAAGCTAGCGAGGTCGCATTACGTGCGTATGACGTCATGTGCCGTCGGCTAGGAAGCGGCTTGTACTTCTGGTTAGTAAAAAACCCGCTAGTGTTCCATTTGAGATATAATCTTTCTAAAATTCATACACTAGATGGTAGAGTACATATGCATAGTGTAAGTGTATACTACGTCATTTGGGACACAACTTTAGTATTTACACTCCAAAACGTGTTTTCGGAACAGAAGTAATGCAAACGTACTCCATGCCGCGCACAGACCAACTCAATCGATTATTATTGATTTTATCGATTAGTTGTTGCAGCTCTAATGTATAATGAAAATCAGGTTTTGTAACCGACATGGGCTGCTCTACCTGTAGGGAACATTGTGTTCAGCCATCCGAATTTTCTCAGTCAGTCCATGCTATTTTCATCAGAATCCACTACAGGGAGATTGGAACTGATAGAGTAGAAACACTGTTTTCAGACCTTATTGGAGGTGTCTGTGTTATTTATGGGACTTAGCTACATCATATCAATTTAGGTTTTAAGTTCTGGTAGTACACTGGCACAAGCACAAGTGTGCGCACACACACACACACTGTTGGGTGCTTGTCCCATTATGTTATCCCATACATACACAGGAGCACAGTGCTGCAAGCACACAGCCTGGAGGAAATGCCGAGCCGACACTGAACAAAAGCTTTTGCTAGCTGTGCTTAAGATTCATACAACAGGCTCAGAGTGTGGCTGAACCAATGACAGGTACATTATCCTCAACAAAATACCCTTTCTCCCCCAAAAACATGTATTCCATGGATGTCTGGAAAAAGGCCAAATTGCAGGTTATGAGTACTGGCTCTATGAACTACATGAGATTGGGTTATTGGAGAATCTTAGCCTCACACAGTGACTCAACGACAGGAAAGAGACGGCAAAGGAAAAAATGTGCAAGACCAAAAAAACAAGGCACTATCTGCAAGATCATAAATCATTCCGTACCATACTGGACCACACAAAGCTTTATCAGTGGATCATCAGACACCTTTCACCTCCCAGAGACTGTTCCGTCTGCTGGTTTATCCAGGCTCCAACCCTTGCAGGATCAGCAGTCACTCTACATTTGTCACCAGCATCTGCTTCACTTAAAGGCTAAGATACCGTCCCATAGACTGATCAGTCCATACAGGATTCCGTGGAGGTTTTTCTGTGATTGTTGCGACCAAAAATGCTCGATTTTGCTGTGGCTTTTTTTTTGTGGGTTTTTCTAAGGGAAACTACTTGAATTGGTGAAATTGCAACTGTAGGAAACTGTTCTTTAGTTGTCTTTTACCGTGATGGGTTGGGGGTTTTTTCGGGGAGGGGGAGTATATGATACGTTTTAGCTGTACTCATGATGGAAACACGTGAATCGAAAAGGGCTTTGGCTGAATGCGAGTTGTGATGACATCACATGACGCGTCATGGCCCAAATCTGCTGAAAATATGCCATAATTGTGAAAAATTTCAAGCCCCTCGGAATATTGTGGCGTTTGCTTGATTTTGCGTTCGTTTCTGCGATCGCAAAAATCATGAAAGTCTGGAGGGACTGACTGATGCCTAGAACATTTTGGGAAGCAGCAAACTCTTGGGAGTAATAAGCAATGATTTGGATGTTTCGCATTCACACAAAACTAAAGCACTAATCCATCTGGGAATAAATCATTTGTCCACATGTACATGTGCCTATTACAAAAGAGCATTGTGGGATGGAGAATGCAAGCCCTGAAAGCAGCGAATGATGAAATGGTTGTTGTACCCACTCTCAGCACTGCCTGTAGTCTCAAAGTTCTTTAGAGTGTTTAAATAAAGCATCTATTCCCTGCAATGTGCGAGACAAGATACATGCCTGGACTAATCCCAGCTGAGCCCTTACGACAATGACTTCAATAACTGAAATTCAAACTGGTGAGTGAATGTGTCGGAAGTTAACAAATCCCAAGAGATCATGACCCAAACAACACTGCAGGAATGAACACACACTGAGCCACTTCAGTCCTTAAACTCTTCTGTTTGGGGGTTGGGGGGGGAGAAAAACATTTAATGGATTACAGCTCGGCAGAGTGAGCAAAGTCCCCAAACTCATTACTAGCTATAAACATGATTTGTACATCATCCAATAGAAAACAAATGGTGATGTGGTTAGGAGGGTATTGTAGTGAGTATTTGGGGAGAGGGAGGGGGAAAAAAAAGAAGAAAAAAAAAAGGATCTGAGCACACCACTAGAGAGATTAACAAAGGTAAGCTGTTATCTGGAGCAAACTATACTCACGTAACAGCAGTCATTTATTTCTCAGTAGCCTTAACGGAAGACACGAGCATGAAGAAGAAAAGGCGAAGCTGCATCAAGATGGCATGGCGTACATATTGTGACCTTCCACACAGTGCAAATAAACTATGATCTCATCACCGGTACTTGATGGATACAGACTTTGTCATGTGCGTGAGCTCATTTTTAACTCTACTGAAAGTCTGTGCTTGTTTGGGAGAGGTTATGAAACGGATTACAAAACGCACATACGCAGACTTCTGGCCTGTCCCCTGTTTGAGCAGCTGGCTCATTCTTTTTGCTACAGAAGGACCGTTACCTGTACTTACAGGGATTATGCAATGAATATAAAATACAAAGAAATGGTCTCGGCATGAGTAATAGCCATAACCTGCAGGAAGTGACTCAGATGGATTTAGTAAAGGATGAGATGGGGCAGCAGGGACGTGGCCTCTGGGAGCCTCATAGGACGTCCCTGGCATTTTTACAGCGGTTTCATCAACAAACAGACAGAATCTCGTTTTACCCTCCACGCACACACACGGCCTAATTTATCAATCTTTTAGTAAGGTTGTACGTAAGTGTTTTCATAGGACAAACCAAAAAAAATACTGCCAGATTTATAACCCTGTCAGGAACGCTCATCCTTCCATAAAAGCAGAAATGACAGAAAACGACAAAATGACAACAACCGTGAAAGAGCGCCTCCGAAGCACGTGTTTCAAGACTTCTACACGCAGGTCGGGGTAATGGGAGTGTCGAAAGGTATGGGTATGCTGAAAGCTAGGGGCATGTCGAAAGGCTCTCTCAATTGGCCGAGAGCACTGTTGGTTACACATACACATTCAGGGTGGCTTAGCGGTTAAGGCTCTGGGTTACTGACCGGAAGGTCGGAGGTTAAAGCTCCAGCACTGCTAAACTGCCACTGTTGGGCCCTTGAGCAAGGCCCTTAACCCCCTCTGCTCCAGGGGTGCTGTATCATGGCTGACCCTGCACTCTGACCCCAACTTCCTTGGGGGTATGTGAAGAAAAGAATTTCACTGTGCATTTGTATATGTGATCAATAAAAGACTCATTATCATCATCATCATACCGGTGGTCCGTAAGTTAAATTGCAGTGCCGCAGGGGTGGCGTATTTTTGCAGGCCAGCCCGGAAGATAGCATCACACTGGTTCCCTCGACAAAAATGGCTTTTGGATTATTGCAGAAAATAAAAGTTCTGTGACCAACAAAAGTTTATGATTTTTTACACGTTTTATTCATCAAGATTATCTTCACAAACGAAGACAACTTATGAATTTTGAAGCCTAAATACAATCGCCAGAAGTAACTCGCTAAAGTTAGGCTATAAACGAACTACACCACGGCTGCATGACTTCAACATCACCAGCACTAAGCGACCGATAGAATTTATAGCACTACAATTTGAAAACACACTACAATTGGAAAATACTATAAATCTACCAGTTGGAATAGTTTGTAGGAGTATAAGTATGAGTATAAACACAACGAAGCTGTAGTAGAGGAGTTTTCCTGTTCGGCGTGATGACATTTAATGTCCCTGACAATCTCTGTAGTCCCATTTAGCCACTTGTTAGCAAGCGCCTTTTTGAAGACACGGAAAAGCTTAACAAAATCGCAAGTGGGGTATTACAGGTGTATTTTACGTTGCAGAATAAAACGCGAAAATATCTTCAGCTTGTGTTAACCACAGACCTTTCTTATCTCAGGCGTTTAACCAAAAACCTTCATCATCTTCTTCAATCTTGTTCCACCAATAAGAGAAACCTTTCGACACGCCCATACATTTCGATACGCCCATTGCTCCGACCTGCAGAGATCCATTCTTGAAGTCTTCCAGAAATGCAGCGATTCCAGCGTCAGTTACTAGTCACCATTTCTTTTGTCCAAATTGAATAGCCAGACTCATTTCTTAATTTATTAATTCCTTTTAGATTACTTTCTTTCAAGTCATTAAAATGAAATGGCATTAAATTCATAAATGTGTAGTTGAAATTAATAAGCAATTTAAACCTGACAATCATATTTAAAATCACCTATATGATTTGATGCTTAACATTTAATGTCTCATTATACATAAATTTACACAAACTTAGCTCTCGTATGATATTAACTTTTTTCCCTTAACAAGCTGTATTTTCATCACATTTTTATATACCCTTGCGAACGATTTACAAATAAATCTGTTCGTATCCAGCTTGATAAATGAGGCTGCTGCCCAATTAGTCAGTTCATGCAAACAGCCAGCTCCCAGACTCCACAAGAAAGCCACTGAAAAGCAATACATCCAGCCCAATAAATCTACTCTTAAAACTTATTCGCTACACTTAAGTTTGTGTCACACTTTCCAAACATTAATGCAGCTCACCAGTGAAACTGAGACTCTGACAAAGAAGGCGGCACAAAGCAGAGTTTTACTGCATAGCTTAATACAGACACTGACTACGTTTACATGGACAACAATAATCTAATTATTGATCTTATTCTGAATAAGACAATATTGTGATTTAGGTGTTTACATGAGTCGCTTTGAGAATATTCCTTTCAGGTTTTACGTTATAGAACATAGTTCGATTAACGGCACACGTCATTACGTCCCCACGCCACGCCGTCCGACGTTCCCTCCAGAATTTCACGTATCGACACACAGTTGGTCTTCGTTATGGTACCGTATACAGTTTTGGTTGTTTCATTTTTAATTTTACGAACGCTTCAAGTGCGGTTAATTATTTGTCATGCTGTACGTGCAAATAGACGACTGCATGAAGCCGTGGGCTGCGTCCCAAACCGCGTACGTACCACCTATATAGTAGCCGAGATACAGGTATCTCACCTACTATATAGTAGTGAAGTATGCAGTTTGGGACGCAGCCGTGCTCTCTCGTTTGCCATCAAACGGTTGAGCAGTGCCTTGTGTGCACGTGTCCTGTCGAAAAATGCGGTGAAAACTCCCACACGACGTTAATAGTGTGATTAAGGTTTGTACATGTCTGTAATACACGTCGATAATGTGACTAAAACAGGAAAACTCCACGTCTTAATTCCATTTGTGTTTACTTCGAGTATGACTTTAATCGGATTAAGGTCATTAATCATCACTGTATACATGCTAGTTTCTTAATCAGAGTATCGTCTTAATATCGGATTATTGTTGTCCATGTAAACGTACTGATTGTTAATATTACTGCCAAGCCACCTGCTCAAATTAATCTGCAATTCATTCAGTCAAAGTGTGTAATAACTTACTACAGAAATCAAGCCTAGTGATTGATAAAAAAAAATTCTATTAAATAATATTCTCATAAAAACTTACTAAAGATGAAAGAAAAAAGGCAGAATTATATTTGTTATAATTCTAACAAAATATAATATATATTTAATACATGGACAAGCTGTGGCATGCTTTCACAGACTACTCATTTGCAAATGTTACCCAGCAGCACTCCTTCCACCTAATAAAGCACTGAAATAAAAGTGAAAATCAGAGATGGCCTCTTTATCTGCATTCTTCCAGCGCACATTGTATTATATTATATTGTTCTCTTCCTTAGCTTCGCAACACATCCAAGAGCTCACTACTTTTCCTTTGTATGTCTCATGTTTTAACCTGCTAAATATTACAACGGTGATATTTGGAGCAGAGAGATATAGGAAGGAAATATATCGCCTTTAAAACTGCGCTTTTCTAGACACTCAAAACGCTTTACATAGTGGGTGGGGTGGTGGGGGGGTCTCCTCAACCACCACTAGTGTGTAGCATCCACCTGGATGATGCGAGGGCAACCATAGTGCACCAGAACGCCCAGCACAAACCAGCTATTAATGGAGAGGAGATGTATGTAGGCAGTTCAGGGATGGAGGTTATTAGTCGGGCATGATAGAGAAGGGTCAATGGGGGAATTTCGCCAGAACACCAGGGTTATACCGCTACTGATAAGTGTCCTGGGATTTTGAAAGACCACAGAGAGTCAGGACCTCGGTTTAACGTCTCATCCCCGAAAGACCGTGCTGTTTTTACAGTATAGTGTCCCCAACACTAGACTAATGCCACTATACTATAGGCATTAGACCCCACACAGACCACAGGATGAGCGCCCCCTGCTGGCCTCACTAATACCACTTCCAGCAGCAACCTTGGTTTTCCCCAGGAGGTCTCCCATCCAGGTACTGGCCAGGCTAAACCCTGCTTGGCTTCAGTGGGACAACAGGCAAGAACTTCAGGGAAGTAGGTCTCTGCCATGGGTTTATTATTTCTGTGCATCCTACCATATATTAACTGTATTTACCACTGCTGCTGAAAATTCAATAGTCCCTCAGGACGGAACGTAATAATATTAGTGCTGCAAGCTCTCGCTGAAGTAATTGTCAGATATTTACTCCACACTGAGAATAGGAAGCAAATTTAATTTGACGTTTGCTGCAAAACGATGCTCAAGAGAATAATACACGCAAGCTAGACGCGACCTTCAACTCTGAGCTCCACCTTTAACAAACCAGCCGATAATCAAAGTGGCTTTTTTGTGTGCCCTTCAGCTAAAGTCCTCATCAGTTACCCAAAGCTGACCGAACACTATTATCCCCTTCAGACGGTCGAAACTGATTAACTGATGTGTACAGCATATACACACACAATGTTCCGGCCCATATACACTGTTAATGAGCTCTCTCTGATACTGTTTGATAGGCTCAAGGCTACAAGGTCAAGCCGGGTTCCATAGAACAACTAGGAGTGGACATGAGCCATATGCGTGAGTGCATGCAGGATGCTTCAAAACAACCACATAAATACAACAGTAATTTTTATATTATTGTATATAAAATTAATGTATTTATATATTTTAAAATTAAATATATTTTATTATTTAATATATATATTAAATAAATATATTTATTTATTTATATAAATTAATGTATTTATATATAATAATTTAATAATACTATATATAATATTAATATATTATATTAAAATTATATAATATATAATATTATAATTTATATATAATAATTTATTAATATTTATATATAATGATGTATTTATATATAATATATATAATTTATTTAATTAATTAAATATATTTTATTTCTATATATACATAATATATGTTAAATATATATATAATATATATATATAATTTATGTATTTATATATTTTAAAATTAAATATATTTTATTATTTAATATATTAAATAAATATATTTATTTATATAAATTAATGTATTTATATATAATAATTTAATAATATTATATATAATAATATTAATATATTATATTAAAATTATATAATATTATAATTTATATATAATAATTTATTAATATTTATATATAATGATGTATTTATATATAATTTATTTAATTAATTAAATATATTTTA
>NC_071260.1:25628649-25651149 GCF_023375685.1 Ictalurus furcatus | reverse complement strand
ATATAAGGGAAACGTGTTCCCTCTTTACAGGCCTTGCTCAAAACACGGCTGTTGCATTTTGAACTATTTGTAATTGAGATAAATCAGATTGAGAAAGTCCAATGTACAGTGAATTACAACAGTAAACAAACCCAAATAATAAATGCTTTACTGTACACTCTCAGGGAAAGAAAAAAAAAAAAAACATGAAGTACTTAACTGTTCCTTTCCTTGGCATCGGAGTGATACAGTTAAAATTAGCACCTTTAATATGTCTTTTTCTCATGGGACCATGGATAACTAATATTCAAGCTACATGATTAGACTCTAATGACCTTTTAGAGAAAAGCTTGAAATTTACATTACATGCACCTTTCTAGTTAAAAGATGCACATTATAAAGTATTGTTTAAGTGTACCACCTCAGCAACAAGGAAAGGTAGAGTTTAGTATCTTAGTGCTGTTATTTTTATGGAAACTGAAATCTTAACCCCCACCAAAAAAGTATAAAACAGATCATTTGTTTGAATCATATTTCCATGATGATATTAGTGTTGATATCTGCATGCAACACCACGTTGAACAGTGCTGGTAAATGTTCACATTGCAGGGCTTCCTCACCTAATCAATCCCAACTTAATAATCAATCACTGTTTAGGAATACTCTGTAGTAGTGTAGTGTGCGGATTAGTATGTAGCCAATTCCAATTAGAGGTGTGTGGAACAGGTGCAGAACTCTCCTCTGCTCTTTAGAAATGCACTTAGATTACTATAGTCCTTGCAAAGTGTGTTTAAATACCGCAGGGTTTGCGGATGTAAACACCTGGCCTTGTGTACAAACACTGTATGTTTATTGTATACACATACACACACACACAAGCAAGCAAGCAAGCAAGCAAGCAAGCACGCGCGCACTCGCGCCCGTGCACGGTAAGCTCTCGTACTCGCTCGCGCAGAGCGGAACTGCATTATGACAGACTTCCCGACGACAACAATGTGTCTCTTTCATTAGCAAACCCGGGCGCAGGAGCTTTGAAAGTTACTACTGACGTTTTGTGAACCTAAATCAAAACGACAGGCGTAACCGAGCAACGCTGCATGCGCACTGAGACGTAGGAGAGAGCGTTACATAAACACACGCGCGCGCAAATCAAGCCGTGTGTAGTAATAACACGAGCACAGTCTACGCAAACGCCAAAGAACACGCCGTTACTTACCGTGGTGAGTGGCGAGGGCTGCTGCAGCGCTTAAGACTCGGCAAAGTGAGCGCCGTCGTGCTCCATTGAAATGAACTTCAACACGCCGCTTGTGTCTGTCGCTCGAAACGCCGCTGTTCGCGAGAACCGAGCCGCCGCTCAGTGTAGAGCTCACACTGTGTTTGATCAGCAGCGGCCTAGGATCCTGTCGGGAGCGAGCAACGTGCAGGGAGAAACCCATCCTGATTGGCTGAACCTCAAATAGGAACGCCCACAACCAGGAAACCAAACAGTGTCGTGCTCGGGAGGATGGACTCCGAAGGAACGAATCTGATTGGTCAGAAAGATACGAGCATGGCCTACGTCCCAAACAATGTACAAGCCAAATGGCGTCCAAAAGCCATGCTGTTCCCCTCGGAGTCCTCATTCTCACTACAGCAGTCACATGGACATCATTGAGGGCTTTAGACAGCAAAGAAAATATACTATGAAGAGTTTACTGTGATATTTTCTCATATATTCTACAACAAAAAAAAAAGAAAAAAGTCTGGATGAAGAAAAAATTTAGAGGTTGTGTATAATTACACAAAGTTTGCCTGGTGCTTAAAAAAATTATATATATATATATATATATATATATATATATATATATATATATATACCCAGGTTTTTATAGCCACTCTGTGCTGCTTGGTGACAACTTAATGGTGATAATGTCTCTCTGTCTGTTAGCTTTGACTCTAATTATCTCTGCATGTTTCTTTTTGCTGTCAACTACTCCATATTGGTAAGCTGGTGATATACCATCACTGAGACTGCATCCATGTAGGCTTCCACAAAGAGTGCAAAGAGCAGGGGTATTCAATGAAAATTTGTGATGGCCCGGTTTAATAAATTTCCTTCCTTACAAAGTTCTGAATAAACAATTATCATGTTTCAATGGTGACAACAGTTACCATCTATAATGCATATCTTTTGATATTTAGTTCATTAATACGAACCATTAATAATGGATCATCAATTTGAAGTGATTCACATTACTTCTTCTTCTTCATCTTCTTCTTCTTCTTCTTTGTGGGCTCCTGACCATCACACTCATATGGACCTGCACAGAGCCCTGACCTCAACCCCAGTGAACGCTTTCGGGATGAACTGGAACACCCCAGGCCTCCTCACCCAACACTTGATCTCACTAATGCTCTTGTGGCTGAATGAACCACAAATCCCAACAGCCACTCCAAAATGTAGTGGAAAGCCTTCCCAGAAGAGTAGAAGTTATTATAACAACAAAGGGAGGACTAAATCTGGAATGGCACGTTCAAAAAGTACATGTGGGCGTAATGGTCAGGTGTCCACAAGTTTTTGGCAGTATAATGTACTTTGCTGGGTCTGCATCTGGACCGTGGACTGCCAGTCGACGACCCATGGCATAGAGCGTGCTTCAATGATCATTTTAGATCCCAAAATGAGAAATGAGACACTGTAAGGATGGGGGAGCATTGTGCACCATTTAGAACAGGATGTACAGACTATTTGTATGTTAAATTGTTATTGTAGATGGCATGAATGATATTTATTGTGTTTGGCTAATTTGTGGTTTCTAAGCATAATCAGGGAACAGTGGAGCGTAAATAGTTGGTCTACTTCCTAATATTACTTTAACTGTATTGTTCCTAAAGAAAGCTTGACCAAGTTTGATAATGATTGGCGCAGTTTGAGTTCACATCTTTCAACAATTCAGACTTTAAAATGCTACAATAGTGAGCTGATACGTACGTCAAAAACTTGACAATGTAATAAATAAATAAGTGTTTCTAGTGGGATTAGTTAAATTGAGAATATGGGAATTCTTAGCTAAACTAATCACAGTCATACAATTTTGTGGTTTGACTGCATGGTTTGTCTCATAGAAGCCTACACTAATAGATCTTCACTGTTCGGAGGATGCCTACACAGCCTCAGCCTTATATCATTTATACCCTTAATGGTATTTTCATAGTTCTTCCATGAAAGTGCCTAAGGGGTATTTTAATTTTAAGAGCCTTTCATTTAATTCATTTTACAGCTTTCCAGAAGCCTAATATCTTTAACAGTTGGAATATACAGAGCACACTGAGTGATGTAACCTACTATATGGTGGCATTGTTCGTGTGGAGGCATATTGTATGCTTCACTAAATCACATGTTACAAATGCTCATGTGTGTTTGTGTGTGATGAATGGAAAATATGTACTGCTTAGAGAGGAAGCCTGCACACTGGCCACACAGTCATTAAAAATTTATTTGCAACATGTATTATTTCCAGATTGAGCACTAATTCATATTTTCCAGTGAATACAAGATAAGTAAAGATGATCTGGCCATATTAAATGTTTTATCTTCTGGTGTGATATAGTCTCAAAGATGTTCCAATAGCCTGGCCAGTCACTGAGACAAAAAAAAAAACCTCCAAGGTTTTCCTTCAGGACATTTTCTTTATCTCTTTCACACCATGTTAATGAATTAATGCTTCATTTTAATCTACTAACATGCAGGACAGAAAGCATTTGGTATTATCACTGTAACTGAGGCAGTGCATTGAGCTGTAAGCCCTGACCAAATGGGAAAGAAAAAGAAAGAAATCAATATTGCATATGTTTTTTAGGAGATCACTGTTTATTGATCACTCGTATTGGGACATCAAGGGCAGGGATTATGGGCTTGTTATTGTCGGAGACAAGGCAAAGTTTGAAAAGTAAGCTCTCACACTTCATCTCATCGTAAGGCCTGATTTTCTAATCTCACTGATCTGGTAAATGTATGTGTGCAATCATTTCCCTACACCAAGCTCTCATTCTTTCATACTGTCTCTTTCTATTTGCCTCACCCAGGATTTTATCCCAGGCTCTGTATCCCACCACATCTCTCATTTACTGAATAGAACTGTTGTACCTCATGTATAAGCTTCCTTTTTTACACTGATCAAACAGAAGCTGCCTGTATTCAAAAACGTCTGCTGTTCATCATGAGTGAAGTTGAGATACTGGCTTCAGATACTTTATGTTCCATCAAACACTGTTATAGTCATTTTGTCAAATTAAAACCCATATGGTTAACATCAACAGCTGAGAAGAGGTGTAATAGTCACAAGCAAATCGTGCCATACTAAGTGTGTAATTTGTTCTTTAGTCAAGTGATGGCCACTAACAGTAAACAAAAGTGTTAGAGAACTGTCCAAATTATAGCAAGGGAAAACAGTATTGAACGCAAACAATCAAATCAATAACAGCTAATATATCCATTGGCTATAGTATATTAGACATAAAATATCAAATGTTCACAACAATGTACTAATACCAGTGGGGAAAAAACAGCAACATATGTAGCATGAAATCCTTGTTATTGGCTTGTTCATAGTTTGACTGTCACAAAATGGATGTGAAAGCAGATGCAAGTGCTGACCTTTTATTATGCAGAGTGTAAAAATAACAACTAAAGAGAAGAATATATACAAAACAGCAAAACATACAAACTATGGTCTATACTATATGGAAGGCAAGGCAAAACACAGACACAACATGAACTACAAGAATGCAAGACAACGAGTGCTGTGCAAAAACTTGACATAAATACCATTGCTCATTAACCCAAAACGTGAATCAGGTGCAAACAGTGAGGTGAAGTGGCTGATGGGAATCGTAGTCCAGTGCCTATATCAGCATATCCATAACAGTGACAGCATAATCAAATGGCACTGGAATATAAAGTGTTGGCCTACTTACTAATCTTTAGAATATACACTATAAATTTTTTTTTCCAGAATGAGAAATGGAACACCATAAATATGAGTGAATATTGTGGCACAACAAAGCGAGGACTGTATGTGCACCATTTGGAACAGGGTCTATAGCCAGTTTGTATGTTATATTATTGTGGATTGTCAGAGGGGATTCATGAAAAATACTGTAGGATTCAGTAAAACAATTAAATAGCCGCCAATGTATTCATCCTAAGATACACAGGGAAACTATCATGTCAGTGATAACACTACATTACCTAAGGGTTCTTGGAACCCTCATTGAAATTATTGCAAAATATTGCAGGATTATCAGGGTTATAAATAAAACCTTTAAGGGTTAATCAAAACCAATTTTTTATGAATGTAGAGTGGTATGATGAGAAGCAAATGAGAAACTAGGGACAGAGGGTAGAAGATTGGTGACCTTTAGGTCATTAGGTCATTATTATTTCTCATTGGCTAGCAAGTATAAGTGGATACTTCGTCCTAAGTTTCAATAATGTAACGTTACTTCTGAGCAATGGAAAGGTGCCTTTCCCAACAGCCTTCACCTCTTGAATTATAGACTTACAGTATATCCTACAAATTGGCTATTGCTAAATGTTTCATGATGAGAAATGAAATGCAAATATTTCCTTCTGCCTAAACACTGGGATCCATCCCAATTAGCAGGTTGGAAGTTCTGCAGCATTCTACCAGTGTACTTGTCTTTGTGTGTGGATGTGTTTATATTTGCGAAATAGTTCTTCTCAGCATTGTGGACAATGTTTTAGTTGTCTCACATTAATATCAAGGCTATAAATGGGATTATGGTCCTGATTTACTAAATGTTTTAAAGTGTAAAAATATCTACAAACTTGATAACACCTACAGAAAAATTGCAAGCTGATTTACTAACAAGGACTATGGAGGACTGAGTATTCACATGAGCAAGATAGCAGTTTTGCATGTTTTTCAAATGAGCAAAAACATGCATTGCTTATTTTGTTAGTTTGCCTTAATGAATGCAATTTGAGGCGTTTCTATCTATGCCTATGCAAACACTGGAAAACACTGGAGCAACAAACCTCGAGGTCTGTGAATTTTGGCTCCCCAACAGTTCCTCATGACTCGCGTTCTTAATTGGTCATTAGGAATGTTCACAGCGCTTGTTTGTTTTTTGGGGGTTTTTTTTCAAATCCTGCTTGTGTAGTTATTATTGTTCTTTGCACCTGCCAGTTATTTTCTACCAAATTCAGGTGGTTCTATTTCTCAAAATCTAACCATACTAGTAGTCTAATCTAAACCACCACAACCCTGACCAGACAGTTACTAAGAATATGATGAATGAATGAATCATGTAGTGCCATAGATTTGTGTTAATGATGTGACTGTCCTGAAAGGTTCATATCTGACTGCTTACTCACACCTGCATTAAGGGAAAAAAACAAAACAAAACAAAAAAAACACAACTCCTGCTCACATGCACACATCTTATCTTAACCGGATGAATAAATTGTCTCCTATTTGCATCTGTATTAGTATCTGTTCAATTCAAATAATGTATTCATATTTGGTTACATCAGTGTTGCGATATCTAAGAATCCTGGATTTCCCAATGCTATAAAAACACTATATATGGCAAAAAGTATGTTGACGGCTGACCAACACACACATACCTTCCCCCAACTGTTGCCATAAAGTTTGTAGCATGCAATTATATAAAATGTATTTGTGTGATGTAGCATTACAATTTCCCTTCACTGGAACTAAGAGGCCCAAACCTGTTTCAGCATGACAATGTACCTGTGCACAAAGTGAGGTCCATGAAGACATCATTTGCCAAGGTTGGAGTGGAAGAACGAGAGAGAGAGAGCAGAGAGCCCTGGCTGAAAACCTTTGGTTGTCCAGAATGCAGACTGCACCCCAGGCCTCCTCACCTGGTCTCTCTAATGCTCCTGGTGCTGAATGGGCACAGCAAAATGGGACTAAATCTGGAGTAGGATGTTCAAAAAGCACATGTGGGAGTGATGGTCAGGTGTCCACAAACTTTTGGCTATTTAGTGTACATTCTACTATGGACAGATGCCTATACTGGTATAGCCGTAAAAGTGGGCACATAGTCAGATAGCAGATAGCAGTCAAATAGCCAATTTGCATGAAGAATTTGCGTTACGTACCTGCTCACTACATCCCCTTTCCCCTGTAGTGTCCATTTGTTCCTTAAAGTAGTCAAAAGACCTGTCCTTTTTCCTACGCTGCTAAATCCACTCTAGGGCATAGTCACCAAGAAGAAAGCAATAAATGTGACAGGGACTTGACTGTAAGGCAGCTTGTGTTCTATGCTAAGATAAGGCGAGGAAACATTGAGGAAACTACTGCATTTTCCCAGAGAGCCATCGTAGCACTCCTGGAGGGCTAGTTTTAATAAAAGTGTTGACTGATGTTGGTGCTGACAGCTCTGGTAGAAAAGGAGTGGTGACAGTGATGGTTGTCTATGTAGAGGCAGAAGGAGGCTGAAATACTTGTTGTAACTGCTGCACATTATTCTCAAGGGGGTTCTTGTGTTGGGCCACAATCATGTTTGTTGTAGCTTGACTGACTGGCTTTTAGAGGTGACAACTTGTCAGTGGAAAGGCATAATCTTAGTCAGGATCAAAACCAAATAATTTGCAAATATGGGTCAATGAAAGGACAAAACATAATGACAGAAAAGTGTAAAAAGCCTATTATAATGGGTGGCTAATGAGAAATACCAGTGGCCGCTGGTGTGTAGGCAGGCAACAGTGAGTGCTGATCAGGGAAACCAGAGGAAGGAGTGGCTAGAAGTGGGATAACAATGTTTTTAGAGAATTAAAAATGACAAATGAACCTTCTTGCTTGGGTGCTTGCCAATTTTTGTTTGGGGTAAACATGTTGGAAATCTCACAGTTTGCCCCGGATTAGTAACGATTAGTGTGTGTAAAAACACATTCAAACTTCATAGCACCTGAAAAAAAAAGTGCAGTCTACTTGACTAACTGAGTCTACGAACGATTCTGTCTTTCAAATGTGAAAAAGCATGCTTTATCCACTTTGCTTTAATGAATATTCTGTTGGGGCGTTTCACCAAAACATGGTGAAAACTACAGCTATGCGAATAGATTACTTTAGCAACTGCTATGTGATTTAATAAGCTTAAACGTCACCTGGGAATATCGATTTTGTGTGTGTGTGTGTGTGTGTGTGTGTGTGTGTGAATGCTTCTGGCATTTAATGACAAAACACAGTTTTATCCAAGTTTATCTCAAAATAATCTTTTAGCAGCTTAAAACAATTTGAGTTTCATGGAATCATGACTTGATATTCACTGTACCTTTGCACCTTTCATAACATTAGTATTCACAGGGAGCTTGTGAAATGAAACACACCCTTGCATACACTCTTATTTTGCATTCATAATGTGTTTTGAACAGTCTTTCAACACACCGTTATACTTGAATCATAATTATGTATACGTGTGCTATGTTTAAGTTTTTCTTACCCCGGAGACTCTTTGAGATAAGAATCTGTCTACAGCTATCGAGAACAATTATCGTATCCCTAAACCTCATTTAAATACTATTTCCAGTTATAACCTATTCATTTTTGATAGAGCATTTATTATTTTGGAAACAAATCATTACAATGGAATAAACCATTGAATTAGTACACTGATAATATAGTAAACACAATTTAAAACATCTGACCTCCATAAGTACCTCCATCCACCCATTTTCTGTGCCGTTTATCCTATACAGGGTTTTGGGGAGCCTGGAGCCTATCGTAGGGGACTTGGGGCATGAGGCAGAGGACACTCTAGACAGCCAATCAGCATGTCTTTGGACTGGGGGAGGAAACTTGACTACCCAGAAGCAACCCCCCAATCATGTGGAGAACATGTGGGGTCTGCACACCCAGGGCGGAGGTGGGAATCGAGCCCCCAACCCTGGAGGTGCAAAGCAAGTGTGCTAACCACTAAGCCACTGTGCCCCCCACAAAGAAATATGAGTTCAAATATTATATCAGTTAGAATGTAATGCTTCGATCATCATGCATGTGTCTGCTAAGAATTCTCTCCAAATGTGGAAAACTTTAATCTATATGATAAGGGTGTAACACAATATCTGTATCTATAATCTGTTTATTGCTCTGAATATCCATATATTTATATGCATTTGGATTTAAATCCGAAATGGGCACGGTCTAAACTATAATTATTTTTCTTGATTCATTCTTTTTTTATTGATTTTTTTTTTTTTGAATACTAGAATGTTTTTTGTACCACAAGTCCTCCAGATGCACTGGAAAACACTAGAGAAAAAACAGGGCTAGAAATTCAGCAAAATTGGCATGGTATGTGAATTCTGCCTCTGACAGTTCTTCAACCTCAACCTATTACACTTGAGTTTATCATTAGCTCCATCTAGATATGTGAGCGGAACTGGAGTTTTAAAATTATTATTGTTTGTATCTGCCCACAATATTTTCTAACAGATTAATGATAATGATGACCAATTCAATTCAATTCAATTTTATTTGTATAGCGCTTTTTACAATAGACATTGTCTCAAAGCAGCTTTACAGAAATATCAACACGGTATACAGATATTAAAGGTGCGAATTTATCCCAACTGAGCAAGCCACTGAGTGGCGACGGTGGCAAGGAAAAACTCCCTAAGATGTTTTAAGAGGAAGAAACCTTGAGAGGAACCAGACTCAGAAGGGAACCCATCCTCATCTGGGTAACAACAGATAGTGTGAAAAAGTTCATTATGGATTTATATGAAGTCTGTTTGGCCTTAGAAGCAGCCGTAGTCCCAGCAATCTGGAATTGGAGTAGACGAGAGATCCATCCAGAGGTAGGACATCCAAAATGGATCAGGCAGGTCCGGAGAGCAGAAAGGATCAGGATCTCTAGTATCTCCATAAAATCGTGTGTGGCTCGGCATAAGGAGAGAGGGAGAGAAAAGATTATTAGGACTGTGCTTAGTGTAATAGAAAGTCTAGTCAGGGTAGGCTTGAGTAAACAAATACGTTTGAAGCCTAGACTTAAACA
Organism: Ictalurus furcatus; assembly: GCF_023375685.1. Taxonomy (NCBI): domain Eukaryota; kingdom Metazoa; phylum Chordata; class Actinopteri; order Siluriformes; family Ictaluridae; genus Ictalurus; species Ictalurus furcatus. Next base: position 25,641,141 of record NC_071260.1, on the reverse strand, counting down.
CTGAGACTGTGTCTGAGTCCCGAACACTAATTGGAAGACTGTTCCATAACTGTGGGGCTCTATAAGAGAAAGCTCTTCCCCCTGCTGTAGCCTTCACTATTCGAGGTACCGTCAGATAGCCAGCATCTTTCCATCTAAGTAGGTGTGGCGGATCATAGAAAACCAAAAGGTCGCTTAGATACTGTGGCGTGAAACCATTTAGTGCTTTATAGGTTAATAATAGTATTTTATAATCAATGCAAGATTTCACTGGGAGCCAATGCAGTGTTGATAAGATCAGGGTGATGTGGTTGTATCTTCTGGTTCTAGTTAAGACTCTAGCAGCTGCATTCTGTACTAACTGGAGTTTGTTTATGCACCTACTGGAACATCCAGACAGTAAGGCATTACAGTAATCTAGTCTAGAGGTGACGAAAGCATGAACTAATATTTCTGCATCATGTAGTGACAATATGTTTCTTATCTTAGAAATATTTCTGAGATGAAAGAAGGCTATCCTAGTAATATTATCTACATGAGCATCAAATGATAGGCTGGAGTCAATAATCACACCAAGGTCTTTTACTGCTGCATATGATGAAACAGAAAGTCCGCTTACTTCTAGCTACACATGGTCCTAGTACAAGTACTTCTGTCTTATCAGAATTAAGTAAAAGGAAGTTAGTTAGCATCCAACGTCTAATGTCCTTTACACATTCTTCAAGCTGCTGTCTGTCCTCTGGCTTCGCTGTAACATACAACTGTATATCATCAGCATAACAGTGGAAGCTAATTCCATGTTTACGAATAATTTGACCTAGAGGTAGCATATATAAAGTAAAAGCAGTGGGCCTAAAACAGAACCTTGTGGAACACCAAATTTAACCTCGTCATGCGTTGAGAAGTCTCCATTTACATCTACAAACTGATACCGATCGGTCAGATAAGACCTGAGCCAGGAGAGGACTGTTCCCTTCATGTCAACAACATTTTCTAATCTGTCAAGGAGAATAGTATGATCTGTAGTATCAAAAACTGCACTAAGGTCAAGTAACACAAGCAGCGAGACACAACCCTGATCAGAGGCCAGTAGTAGGTAATTTACTACTTTAACTAACGCTGTCTCTGTGCTATGACGAGGTCTAAATCCTGACTGGTACATTTCATGAATGTTATTCCTATGTAAGTATGACCATAACTGCTGTGCTACAACTTTTTCTAATATCTTAGAGATGAAGGGGAGATTTGATATTGGTCTATAGCTGGACAGTTGAGAGGGGACAAGGTCAGGTTTTTTAATTAGAGGTTTAATAACTGCTAATTTAAGTGATTTAGGTACATATCCAGTGCTAAGGGAAGAATTGATTACATTTAAAAGCGGTTCAATTACTCCAGGACAAATCTGTTTAAAGAAACATGTAGGTACAGGACCATCGTGCAGCACCGACATGAACATGAATGTGGTCTTTGTTTATCCCTTTTGTGTTGCACGTATGATTACTCTCCCAATGCACACATCAAGTCTTAATCAGATGCATTGTGAATGTTTCTGGCCACCTTTCTAAATAAATCAATAGTGTGTCTTCCATTTTTGATCTTTATTTGGATCTGTTTAGAACACATTATTTGTTTACTCTGAATAATGTATTCGTATCTGTATCCTTGCTGCATACAGTACATTTACATTTACATTTATTCATTTTGCAGATGCTTTTATCCAAAGCGACTTACAAATGAGGAAATACAAGCAAAGAGATGTATCAAGCAGAGAGCAATACAAGTAGTGCTACTATACAAGATATTTAAATTGAGTTCTAGAAAAGTGAAGTGCGCAGAGTAGAGGTGTAAGAACCAGAGTAGGTTTTTTTTTTATTTTAGGATAATGTGTGGTCGGCATTTTTGGGGTTAGTTAGGTGTTCACGGAAGAGGTGGGTCTTTTGCTGTTTTTTGAAGATAGTGACAGATTCTGCAGTCTGGATTGAGGTTGGAAAATCATTCCACCACTAAGGGACAGATAGTGTGAAGGTTCTGGAAAGGGACCTTGAGCCACACTGAGTAGGTACTACTAAGTGCCGGTCGTTGATCGATCGCAGATTGCGTGAGGGAATGTAAGCCATCAGGAGAGAGTTGAGGTAGGAGGGTGCTGTTCCAGACAAGGTCTTGTAGTTGAGCATCAAGGCCTTGAATTTGATATGGGCAGCTACAGGAAGCCAGTGAAGGGAGATGAAGAGGAGTGTGACATGGGTTGTTTTGGGCTGGTTGAAGACGAGACGTGCTGCTGCATTCTGTATCATCTGAAGGGGTTTGATGGAGCTGGCTGGGAGGCCCGAGAGTAGTGCATTGCAGTAGTCCAGTTTTGATATGACAGGAGCTTGGACAAGTAGTTGTGCAGCCTGTTCGGTGAGGTAGGGTTTGATTTTCTTGATGTTGTACAGAATGATCCTACAGGACCGTGCAGTTGTTGTTATGTGGTCTGTAAAGGTCAAACCGTCATCAAAAATCACCCCAAGGTTCCTGGCTGTCCTGGTTGGCTTGAGTGTGTTTGAGCCAAGCTGTACAGTGAGGTTGTGGTTGATTGAGGGGCAGGCTGGGATGATGAGAAGCTCAGATTTTGCTGAGCTTAAATATCAGTATATACAGTAAATATCAAAAAAGTGTTCCATTCCATTCCAGCACTATAAAAAAAGTGACTGTGCTCATTATGACAACAAAGATGCGGCATCATTGCTAAAAATGTCAGATGTCACATTTTTAAAAAGTATTCAGTACCCCCTTCTCATTAGCATATTTAGCTATCTAAGGCGTTAAATTATATACATGGTTATGTAGGGAAAAAAATCTTTCCAAAATTATCACACTTCTGTGTCTCTCTAGCTGGCAAGTTGTGAGTGACGTTATTGTAAAATAAAAATATCTAGGAGCAAAAACTCAGTGGTACAGTGGCAAAGACCCCAGAGTGCTGAAGTGTGGAGTGCGTAAATTGTCTGGCTTCCGTTTTAAAACAATCAGCTCCAAACTGCCTCTGGAAAGATCTAAACAATATGAGTTTCCACACTCAAGCAGCACCATGTGCAATGTCAGATGTAAGCTCACTGCTGTTGGACTCTACAGCACTAGAAACATGTCCTATGGAGTGGTGAATCACGCTTCACTGTCTGGGTTTGGCCTGATGAACACTCCCTGCCTCAGTGTGTAATGCTGTACTGTAAAGCACTGAATAATAATAAGCATTGGAATAATAATGTTTTGTTTTATTCAGTACAGGCTCTCTTGGTTCTCATAACGTAAATCAGATAGGATAATAAAGCATTGAAAAACAGACACACTAATGATGACTCATTTCCACTCTTAAGTTTTACACTAAAATCAATTAATTCAGAAGAAAAACAGGATAAAGAAATCTTTAAAAGAAAGTGTAGCCTATAGTAGCCTACGGTTAAGTGTAGAGTCATGGAGAATATGAATATGTGATACTTTTGTCGCAGACTTTTACCACATAAACATGACTATGAATGGTACTTCAAAAGCAGACAAAGGCAAGTAAAATGTTGCTCAAATTTCATTGTACTGCAGCCAGTGCAGATAACGCGATGGAACGATTCTTACAAAAATGGTTGAGAGTAGAACAGAAGAATGTGGCTGTTCTGGAAAGAGCCCTGACCTCAACCTCAATGAACATTTTTGCGATTAATTAAATTGCAGGAAAGGGAAAATGACCCATTTAAAATTTTTCTGTCATGAATTCGTCCTGCTTCACGTTGCAGCTCCCGCAAATGGACTTAGAGGAAATTGCCTCTTTTGTTAAACGAGAAATCGCAGGCAATGGCAATCTGCACAGCTATCAGTTACATCTGCATGTCATTCAAGGAGGGCACTTAGTTTCTCACGAGGCAGTGTGTCATTAAATGATCATACCTGAAGGCGTGGAATTCTAGCACACGTTACATAAATCTCAAATGTGTTATGGTGTATTTACAGTTACAGTATTTAACAGGTGCTTCATAATCTCCATATGTATAGATTTGATATACATTTCCAGATGTATGATAAATTGTATGCTACAGCCATATGGCATTGCCACAGTCATCGTCGTCATGTCATGTGGGCGGCGTGTAATACAAACAATAACCATAAAGTAATGTCAGGCTATTGCATATCTACAGTAATGCACTTCGGAGGCTATTCTAAGCGCTTGCATGTTGACCCAGGTACAGAAATTGGGCAGGTTATATCTTGATCAGTGCATTTCCCTATAAGACTCTAAACTGGGAACTTGCCCATAACTTTTGGCTCTTAACACTGATATTGAAACACTGTCATTCATATGTCTGCTTGTCAGTGTTAAAGATCTCCCTGGCTGTCTTCAATTTTCTCACAGCAACCCACATAAATATTGATAGACAGTCAGGTAGGTGTTCAGATATAATATTTACTGGAATTCTGAACTGAACATGACTTGCACAGGCACAGAAACAAGGCTGTGGGCCTGTTTGTAAGGATTGTGTGTCTGTTTGTATTCATTGGATGACTCATTCCTTTGGTCCCTAGGAATATGGTAATAATGCCCGAAGTGGCGAGGATGCGTAAAAACAAAAGGCATGGATGCCCTTCAATTTCATTTGCTTCCCTGAGTACAAACTGTCACAGAGCCGGAAGAGAATAGTAATTTGCTGTGTCATAAACATCACACCATTTAGCAGAGTAAATGAACTGCACGGCTTATGTTTGAGTAACAATTCAAATGCATCTATCCTGGGCAAAAGTCTATCAGACATGGTGTCAGTGAAAATGTGAGAGCGGAAAGAAGCATTGCCTAATCTGCTGAGAGAGTCACTCTGAGGAGACAGATGGACGATGAGGCATTTGAAGCACAGCCCTCTGAATCCATGTCCAAAATGGCAACAGAGAACTCCAGGCTATTTTGGTCAAAGGGACCTGCCCAGACTCCTCATACCATAACCATCACCCTTTCATTTTAATAGTCTTTCAACTCAAACATGCTAGAAACTCGTATGAGAATGCAGTACTTAATTTTATGCACATCATTTAGATTAATGTGTTATATTTGGCTGTGTATTAACATAGTAACAAACTGCTAGTATGTGTGTATGTATGTATATATGTATTTATGTATGTATGTATGTATATATGTATGTATTTATGCATTTATTTACATATGTATGTGAATGTATGCGTGTATATATACTGTATATATATATATACATGCATACATACATTCACATACATATATACATAAATGCATGCATACATACAATATATATTTTTTTTCATTTAAAATTAGAAATAAACAGATGGTTTTTAGACTTTTGAAATGTTTATAGGAAAAAAAAGCTTTTTTAAAAATTTATTTACTATTCAAGACTCTGCACTATGTCTAGTTCCCTATTTAAATGTAAGCAAATGTGTGATATTGACCATGTTAACAGCTTTGTACAAAAGCTCAGATTTTCCTCATGTCTAATCTCTTCTACTGAAGCACATGTTCAAACGACACTCCGATGGATTTGATCTAAAATAGATCATAAGGTTTTGCACAAACTTGAGGAGTCCATGCAAGCTCGAGCGCACACTGTCATTAAAGCAAAAAGGGGACATACCAAATGCTACGAAACTCTGAAATTCATGTCAATAATCTACTTGTCAATTCTACTTTTCACTCAAGTTGTTGTCAATAATATAATTTGTAATGAAAATTGTTGTATTAAATTAGAAAATAATGCAAGGCAGAAGAATTTTTACTAGCGCACTCAGTCTTTTGGACCACACTGTAGATATGTACTGTATGTACAGCTGTACTTTGTGCCACAATACAATAATTGCACAGACCTTAAAGGGTAAATACCATATATTGATTTTACAAATAATACTTGCTGTAATTTTGCATTTGGAAATATAGATATGTATATATAATGTGTAAAATATACTGTACATACATTACAGGAAATTAAAATATATAAAAAGCAGTCTAACTAAATACTAGGTAATAGGCAGTACTTGATATAAGATGACATTATCAATAACGATTTACTTTCGGGTGAATAAAAAATATTATTACACATTTTAACTGTACTTATCAGCTCTTAAATCATATAAGCATGTATTTACAGAAATAATTTGCTAGTATGAATTATATATTACACACGACTAAAGTATTACTTGTAAGTACTATATCATTACCTATCCATTCCATTGCAGAGCTGCATTACAAACCTGCCAGTGCTCATGTCAGTTATTTCAAAAGGTTTATTCCACCAGCTGTCATCAAAAAAAAATTGCCTTTGTTAGTTTGATGTCAATTTTTTTTGTTGTTATTGTGTTGTGTTGTGACATTTTTTGGGTTGAAGTCCTATACATACTGTTTTTATACACTTTTTCATTTTTGCCCCGTGTCACATTTGACATTTTTTTGTACCCAACATTTGTTTGTTAATTGGTCAACATGTCAGACATCAAAGAGAAAAAAAACATAACCTGGTTTTCCAGTGCCATGGCATTCGTATTCATAAGAATCTTATAAATAGTAATCTTATAAATAGTAAAAATGGACTCACATAAGGTTACTCACAAAATGTTAATAACACTGCAATCATTACAGTGTCATAAATTTCCATAGATGTTCGTAGGAATCAAACACTTACGATGTTATGATAACATTACATTCATAACTGTCAATAATACTGTCAGTTCTGTCTTTTTTAATGAGTAATTAAGTCATTTGACGGACAGAAAGGATATACATACCTTCTTTATGACAGTGTCAATATCTCTGAGAAGTGTCATAGATTGTTATTAAGCTATTAAACAAATAAAAAAAATAATCAAACATACTTTTTTATGGGTCAGAAATAATATCCATGCAAATCTATAATTACAGAAAATATATTGTAATATTGTAATGATTAAACAAGAATTGGACATTTTCTTGAGCTCCTGTACATGCATGCTGAGACCTTGTAACAAAATCACAAAGTGAGGTACGATGGGATATAAAATACGGCTGCCAAACAGCTATCTTCCCCTTTCTTCATCCTGCCCCATGAGCATACACAGTAGAGCTCGATGCTTGGCAGCATGTGATGGCGGTCGGTGTTACAGGTTTCCTGTCCACCAAAACTGTCCTCATATCATCTCTTCTGCTTTAGTGAATGTATTTTTTTATACATTACTGGTGGCTGTTTTTTCATACAGTGCTCGGGATCTCCATGTTAGCTTCATGTTGGCTTTCCTTCATTGGTATTGCTAACCTTATTAGCTATCACTCTCTGGGCTGTTTCCTAATGGGTCTGTGGTTATGTGCCACTAGTGTGGTTAAGTGGCTTTCCCTTGTTATACTGCTATGCCTGCAAAATATCCATCCTATGCATTCTAGCAAACTAACAGGCCACTGTGCAAGGTCACACTTTGGGCCTGCAACCAAATATGCCCTGGACAGGAAAGTGCAGGTTTCAGTATTGTGACACTAGCATGGTCATGTGGCACTTTTACATCATCACAACCCATTTCTGTGTTTCATGCATGGGATGCAAGGAGGTATTCAGGGTGTTCTCTCCTCAGGTCGTTCACAGTTACGTACATACACAAAATTCCAAGTTCAAAAGACATTAGAGAGCTTCTTTTTGAAGTCTCAACTTTGTGAATTTTTCCATTTTACACTCACTTGCCAAGCTCACATACGTACACATTATCACCTTGATGTCACTCTGATATACCAGAAGTACAGTCAGTTGAACTTCTAACATAAGTTAGCCTGTAATATGTCAAAATAAAACCTTTTTTTTTTTTTCAACAAAAACTATTTTGGAAACTTGACATCTATTACAGGTCATACTTCAAAGCAGCCAAAGGAATATTATTGCTGCTTTAGGATTATTCACATTAAAATTAACAAAGGTGGCATTTAATTGAATTGAAGTGATCTTTAAATTGTTTCTTTACACAAACAAAATGATTTGTTATGTTGAAGAAAACATTCAATGACACTGTTGCAAATGTGTGGGCAATTAATCTCTATTTGCACTTTATATGAGAACAACATACCAACTTTGCATGTATATCAGTGGATGCAAATGTAAACCAGTTCTGCACATCATTATTATAGCCTCAAGCCACAAACACGATCTGCTTTCTATCAAATTTATTTGACCAGGATGTTGTGGTTAATCCTCAGCCAGATCAAGTGTGAGTATGTAACTATTTCCTACAGTTCAAGCCATTCGCATCACAATTATTTCCCTTGTGGAAGGTTTGTGAGGAAATCCTACTGGAATGTACTGGCAGCCATGAAAAAAGATACTCAATGCTGTATAATCTTCATATAATCACTCAATGATGACAAGGACAAACTGTCCTTGATGTTGCAAGGATCCACCTATTTCAGTTTAAACCTCAGGAACAAGAAAAGAGCATGTGCAGTGTTCAGTGCAGAGTGGTAATGAGTACCATCCCCCTGCAGAAGCATAAAGGCATGGCATGGAGAAAAGCTGAGCGATTTTATCAAAAGCATTCCACCGTACACCACTGTCTTGGCCTCGTCCATCTTTAGACACTCCCTCCTAGCTCTGAGAGCTTACAGATGTTGTTTGCCGGGATGAATATGTGTTAACTCTTCTGGTTGAGTTCATGTCACTCTAAAACCTGGCATAAATAAAGCACACGATGTTGCTCAGGGAATCCAGTAGTGCGTCCCAAATCGCACACTTATGCACTATTCTATGCCATTTTGTAGTATAAATAGTGTGATTAGTATGTTCACACTGAAAAACTCCAAAAAACAAAGTGCACTTTAAGTTCCCTGATGATGCACTCACTCAACAGAAAAAACAAAGTGTGGAATGATGGACACTTCATGCACTCAACGGTCGCAGCTTTCCTTATGTAATGGATGGGGAGGGGCTATATCAGGCTCAGATGCTGAACGAAAAAAAAAAGATGTCTACATTGCCAGCAGCCATAGCAACAACCACAACTTACTATGTTGATTTTAAATTGTGCAAGCAAAATTCGCCTGCGGAGACAATTACACCTCATTCTGACGGTGACTGATGTCATGTTGGGTATAAAAGGAAACATTAACATAAACAGTAAAATGTGCCAATTCATTTTTGTTACCTGTTTGGCTATTTCGCTAATGCTAGCACCATCGCATTACATGCGTTTGACATAATTTACCCTCGACCAGGAAACAGCATATTCTTCTGGTTAGTACAATATACGATACTACCCTTCTAAAATTCATACACGAGACGGCAGAGTGTATAGTGCATAGTATAACTGTAGGGTGTATAGTATATCATTTGGGACACAACTCAGGTTTCTTACTATATTTTAGTATGGTAAATAAATAAACTAGAAGTCATAAATATGCCTTTACTGCATGGTATTGCCATATGGTACATTTTAATTTATCTCCAATTTTTTGATAGGCAATAATACAAAACTACAATTTTTCTTATGTAACTGGAAAAAGGGGGCTTTAACCCTTTCATGTATAGTGGTCACTACAGTGAACAGCTATTCAAAAGCCATTTTCTGGCTATTGCAAAGATTTCAATAAAATAACTGCATAAAACCAGTAGAGTGGACACTAATTCTTTGTTTGAACGCATGCAGTCCACTAGAGTGGACACTTTAGAGTAACTTTTTGAAAAATTCATGTTAAAATAAAATGAAGGTCAAATGATTTTTTATGCCTAAAGAAGAGTAAAAACACAGAGAAGAAAAAAATCTTGATCGGGATTTCATAATTCATGCATGAAAAGGTTAACTCTGACATAAAAAAAAATAAAAAAAATGTAATGTCAGATAACCAAGAAGTGCTGTTTGCACTTTTTCTACAATCACATGGCATGATGAAGGCAAAATGACTTAAAGGAAAAACCTGAAACACTATCTGAGATGAGTTGACATTTATTTTTTTGTCATTTGAACAAGCTGATATATTTTGAGTATTTTATTAACTGGTAAAATGGAACTGTTGCCATATGGCAACAACATGCGATAATGGATAATGTCTCATGTGTATTCATGGATTGAAACAGGCCTACATAGCAAAAAAGATAATATGCTTCTCTAATAGTATATTTACATTTTTTCACATTCAAAGTAAGAAAAAACTGTTGTAATTTCAGACATTTTGCAATTGCACATTATTTTATAAATTGTATGTTTCAAGAGAAAGAATTAGAAAGATACTTCACCCAAAACATGTTTATATCTCATTTTTGTATGTATTTTGAGTAATTCCATCCACATACATTTTACAACTGTAATTTCTTTCTAGAAGATATAACTTTTACATGCTTACTAATTGCCAAAAAAACACTGCAACTTATAGTCTGAAAAAATATAGTATTCGGAAATGTAATCTCCTAGATTTTGTGTTATATGACTATATCTAGCTCGTAATTAGCACTGCCTCTTGTTTTGGTTTGTCATAGACATTAGTCCTCAGTCTACCCATGTTTAAACAGCCAGAAGTGTGCTGTAAATTCCAGCTCATCCAATAAAATAGCTGTTTTTGTTTTATTGGAGAAAATGGGAACAGTGGGTATGTGTATTCATGTCAGGCAACATGCCAATCAAACTAGAATAGCTATGTTCATTGTAAAACTGACAGCAGGAACTCTGTTAAGTTCAAGTGAAGACATGTAGCTACTCAGACAGACAAAAAATCAGTGTCTTTTGAGGACACAGAGATGAGGGGACCCAAATGCAGAACACAGACACCGGGATCCAAGGTGAAAATGGGTTTTATTACGGAACGTGAGGGGATGAGGGGGCGTGAGAGAGGTGAGTTGAATTAGAGGGGTGAGGGTCGGATGCTCAGCCGATGTGCCACAGAGGAGGAAGAGCGAGGCAGAACGTGAGCAGGCTTGAACTCGCGTCTGGCGAGTTGGTGAGCCACGAGGGAGGCGGGGCGGGGCTGGGCGTAGCAGGAAGTGAACCGTGAGTGAGCAGACAGGCAGCGTGGAACACGAGGAAAGAGAACATACGATGAGCACAGGAAAACGCAACGAGTAAAACATTCACAACACAGAAACAAACACGAGTAGGGCCGGAAGTGTACAGCACTGGAAGCTGGAACAATCTGGCGATGAGTGGCTGAAGGACCGGGGTTTATATACGCTGTTGATGAGGTGAGTAGATGAGAAGCAGTGTAATATAGTGTAATATTTTCCACACCTTTAACACGAAACTAAATTGACAAAGAAATGTATTTTAACAAACAAGACATTTAGCGTGTTGAGTTTTATGGATGTTCCTTCATTACTGCAAGAAAAAAAAAACTGGCCAAATTGGATATGTTAAAGTATTTTAACACCGTAATTCATCTTCAGTAACCACTTTATCATTGTTAGGGCTGCAATAAAACACCCTGGATAAGAAACCCATCCATCTCAGGTCACCATGCACACACACACACACACACACACACACACACACACACACACACACACACACTCACACACACACACTCACACACAATATAGCATTCCGTCCTGATCTTGGACAGTGGGAAGAAACCAGATAACCCACATCCTTTCTAAATAAATGAATACTGAAAAATATAAATGATCGTAGTTGAGAAGTTTGCATCCTTCATTTCTGAATGTGGTAAATATTCTGAATTAATGTGTATGCCCAGTCCTTTCCTTTATAACTGCCTCCAACCTCTTTGTATATTGTATTATATTGTAGATCATAATATCATAATATTAACCATTCTGACATATCGGTCTCCGAGTTGCTTGGCCAATTTTCCTAGACATATCTCTTACAACTCTGTCAGATATCATGTTTTCTTCCAATCAAGTCTGGAGACAGAATCATGGTAAAACCTCTTTTCTGTTCATTTTTTTTTTTTAATTCTTGAATTCTTGTTGCACGATACACCTGCATTTAATTTTTAAACGTTGGCACATTTTCCAACATTTAAAAGTGCAAACTTTTGCATTCAATTCTAATTAGGTTGTGCTACAAGATGTATGAATATACTTTGCATAAATATTCATATGTGGTACATATCCTGGTACACTGTGTGCTCATCCATGTGTGCTTATACAGTATGGTATCAGAAGTGCAGTATTAAACACTCTGCTCACCTCAGTTCACCCTCGTCATAGCATTTCACCTTTATTTCCACAGAACAAAGATCCGTCTATTAAACTGTTATCAATTCTCACCTAAACAGCAATAGACACATCTAAGAAAACAGACAGAGCAATTTTATGCTTCATTGAAAGTGTGCTCATACATTCTCCAATTTGTTTATTGCGTGCATGTGTTTTGGCTGTGAAAGTGGGAAATAAATCAACTTCAGTGTGAAGGAAATCAGTTCGGTGCTGCTCTGCTTTAAAAAAAAAAATCCTCTGTAGTCAGTCTGATTCTGATTCTGATGTCTGATCTGTCAGTCATCCATCCCCTATAAACCGGATTCCGGAAACCTTTCCGGAAAAGCCACTGTGAAAGTGCTGCCGTGTCGCAAGTCAGGAA